>NW_009595255.1:13020-23034 GCF_000690535.1 Cariama cristata | reverse complement strand
TCAACCCACAGGTTTTACCTTTTTTCCCCGATTCTCCTCCCCATCCCACCCAGGGGGAGTGGGGAATGAGCGAGCGGTTGCGTGGTACTTGGTTGCTGGCTGGGGTTAAACCACAACACCTTCTAAGGACTCTAGACATAAATACCAGCACTTTTCAGGCATCAGCGCTAGCGCAAACAGGCTTCACGCCTGCGTTCTGTTCCACCTGACCAGAGGATGTACCCTCAAATTGCATAGCCCTGCAACAGCCCATTTGGTGTGAAATATTCTTTCAAGGCACGATTCCTTTTCCTCTTGTGAGAACACTCTTTGTTTATTATGACAGGTCTTATAGTCCCATTTTTGTCATGCCAAGCTGATAATCAACTTCCAGTGCACCTGATATACCTGCAGGCACCTCTCAAAGGACAGACCTTGCCAAGCTGATGGATGGCAGTTACCTATCTACAGCACTCATGCTACACCTCACATTAAACAGCAAAAAGTTACACCTACGTTTAATTATTGTTTGATGCTAAATAATTAAAATCTTTTGAATGAAGTTTTTTTTTTTGAGACACATAAAGGAATTTAGCAATTTAAACATATCAAGGGGAGGAAAGAAAAAGCTTGAGGAATAAAAGCATAAGAGCTTGCACTGGCTTGTTCGGCAGCTCTCTGCTGCTTCCAATATTTCTCTCTCTAGGGCTTCTTCCACGAGCATGCAAGGCTTGCATTTCAAACAGACGCTTTATGCTGTGCGCTGACTTCTTGGGGATTTGAAAGATGTGACCCTAAAATGCAGTTGCTACTCCAGACTCCAGCCTTACGTCTCCATCAGCCCCCCATAACACACACTCTGAACAGCCAGCCCACTCACACTCGGTCCTCCAGCGGGGCTTTGCCACCAGTTACGATTAGGACCTCTCTCAGAAAAAATCGTTGCGATATAGAAGGTAAAAGATGCACAGCTCCTTGCAGGGAGAGCAAAGCGAGCCCCTCTCATCTCTGCAAGCTTTACCAACAGCTACTACACTCCTTACATCAGCATTTATTTTATCTTGCTGCATTTGAAGCTTTGCAATTTTCCATACAGAAAATCCAGCAGCGCTGAGGGTTACACCACCTTCATTTTGGGCACAGTACCCCCTCCCTGCCAAGGCGCACAAGGACATCTGGCTAACATGTCCGTGTCCTGATGCAGTCTGTGACCAGCACTGCTGTACCAGCAAAAGCCCACACTCTGCTCCAGGCACAGTTACTGGCCTTCCCTATTTCGTTTGGCGAAACAGAAAAACATTGTTTTACTGAATACGCTGTTATTCACCTGCTAATGTATGCGGTACCTTTCTAAAGGAGTACTTTGCCCAGAACAGCAACATACCGGCAAAGCCAGCCCCATGCAGGCTTAGCCTGGAGGAGCCAAGTGTCCAGGTAAAAAAGCAGGAGTTACAGTCAAACCCGAGGCAGACAGGAGCGATGTCAATACGAACAAGAACACCCAGAACAACTCACCAGGATCACATCACCTACACTCCTGTGACAGCAGTGACATTTCTCCAAGGAGCATGGGGATTTTGCCAGCCCTGGGTTTCCCCAGTCCTTTGGCTGTTGCACACACCAGGGACCAGCAGGAAGCAGAGGTCTCGGCATCTCCCCCTCCAAACCGACAACGGCCAAGCCAGAGGTGCACACTGCAAACCCATTTTGACACAGACCCCAATGCATTAGCAAGGAACAGATCGTGCCCATAGGGACGCTGCCGGCAGAACAGCCATGCTGGCCACACGCTGCCTGCTGAGCCACCGGGGTGGCTCCCACGGCTCCCAGCCTTGGTCCCCATCACCGCAGCCCTCAGCAAAACCATGTACCAGCTGTCAGGTAGACCACACTTGTAAAGATGACTTTGTCCTTTACAGCAGAGAGTAGCAGCTTGGAAGAATTTGAACTGAATAAACTAGACCTCATCACTGAATTACAGTCATTTTCTGTATACCTATGTGGGTATGTGCATGCTTTTGTTTTAAGGAAGAAAAAGAATACTTTGAATAGTGGATTAGAAGACTGGGAAACAAATCATGGTTTTCACCTGTGCCTCACTAGAATATTTTATGACTAGTTTTAATGAATAAATATTGGGAAAAAAAATATTTTTTAATCACTTTTAAAATGGAGGTGGAAGATATGGATAGAAGATATGCTACACTTAATAGCAAAAATCCCAATAAAGGTCATTAAATTAGTGCGTAAACAAGTAAGACCACATGCCACTGTAGTATAACCCTAACAATGGCCATGCTGAAGCTGAAATCCAGGCTACAACGTTGCCCACCCATTTTGTTGTTTTACACTCTCTTCCCCCTATCCTCAAATATCCCTTTCCTCCTTGCAGCGCTGGATGTTTACACATGACGACTTTAAAAGATCAACTGCAAAAATGAACCCATGAGAAACTACAGGAGTAATAAAATTACCTACCCACAACCAAGTGCAAACAACTCTGCTAGTGCCTACCAACCACTACTGATGGCACTGTCCGCAGCTCTTGAAACTTGCTTCTGACTCAAGTTAGTTGCTCCTTAAATATCTGTGCCATATAATTAGGGAGAACATGGATTTTGCATTTCTTGACCTTTTTCCTACTAATTTTCAGCAGACTATTTAATGTTAAAATCATACGCCGTGCAGTGCAGCGACTCCAGTTATGAATGCACAAGTAAGACTGGCGTATAGGTGGTGGCATTAATTAGCACAAAAACACTCCAACAAGCAGATTAGATGGTATCTGTATTCACACTGGATGTCTTTATTCATTAACAAGATGTTATTTTGGAAAAATATGTCCTTGTATATCTGCTGTAAGAAGCATTTCATAGCACAAGCATTTCATTTCCAGTTATCCAGATCATATGCAATTGCCAAAAAGCCAGCACTTACTGCTCTGCAGGCACTCTGTTCACTGGGATACATTCAGTAAAAAAAAAATAGAAGTTCATCTCTTCACTGTCTCAGTCCTGGTTTGCAGAAAGTGTAATGTCAGTAATGTTTGACTTAGAAAGTCACTTTCATTCTCTGTAATACATAGAGTATTGCATCCTTTATAAGCCATTTGCAATGGTACCACTGAACTTTTTTGAAAGAACGAGGTCTGACATCAACTCATCTGTAATTTCCTTAGCCAGGACAGGTTGACGTGTTTGTTAAAACACAGTTATACAGAACTATCTGTTTCTGTTTTAAAAACAACCTGCCTAGGGCAGAGAGCTTCTTCCGTGTCGGCTTTGTAAAGCACTTGGCATTCGGGCCCTAATATCAGTTGTTTGGGTACAAATCGCTCGCTCAGAGCATCCCCCGCCTTCTGCTGCGGCACCCGCCCTAATATCAGTTGTTTGGGTACAAATCACTCGCTCAGAGCATCCCCTGCCTTCTGCTGCGGCACCTCGTGCCCGGGCAGCTGGAGGTGACAATCAAACCCTTGCCTGCAGTGTAGCAGATTAAGAACTTAATCCCAGATTCACTGAACGCTCATAAATCTCATTAACTTCAATCCCTGGTTTATGCGTGTGAGAAACACCAGCGTGAGATGCGAGATGACCGGGCTTTGCTTTCATCCGGTGTGACTTCGTTTTCTCACGCTGGTGAAGCTAACGTCACAGAGGATAACTCAGCGCAGAGCGTATAGGAGACGAGTATTTCCTCATCGAGTTGGAGGGTGTTCAGTTTTATCACTATGTCACCAATGTGTCAACAAGAAAAAAAAATAAAAATAAAAGGTTTTAACTGTTCCCTCAGGGTCCTCCTTCAGAAACAAGTTCAGTGCATTTTTTAGGTCCAACTTTGCTCTTTTTTTTCTCCAGGCTAATTTAAAATATCAAGCAATGTTAGCAATCATGGTTAGACATTCCCTCAGACGGTGAAACGGCCATGTCTCAGAAAGCATACTCGGGCAGAAAACAGTCACACTACAAAAACCAGAAGTGTATCAGAGCCAAGTGCTCTTACTCAGCCTTACACCACTCAGAGGGTGTTTTGGGTAGGATGGGGGATGTAGTTTTCTTGCCCAATGAATTTTCTGTGAAGCACCAAACCTCTTCTAGCAGAGCATAAATACGGTGAAAGGAAAGAAAACACCATTTTATTACAAAACTATGGCACTTTCTTTTTTCTTAAAAGCAATCCTGACGTGAAGCAAAATATCACTGCATTTTTGGCTATTGGCTTTACGAATAGCAGCTGTCAAATATTTTCTTTCCTTGCCGGCGATAACCCCATTTAAGCCTTGCTATATTCCACCACATCCGCAGCTTTAATGCAGTAACTCATACACTATGATAAAGCCACAAACCCAAAATCAATGTGTCTGCAATGACATCTGTAATTTAGAAACTGCAGGGATCCGAAGCTTGAAACTGGCAGGCGACAGTTTCTGAGAACACCAAGAGGGGGCTGCGTGTGTGTCTATATAATTACGACATTTCTGCTCCATAACTGCCCAAATCTTGAATCTTGCCCTGTCTGCAAGGCAAGGCATATACTTTTAGTGGCACAGATATCAAAATATTTCATAAGACTTTATTTGTTCAATGCACTAAAAGCTTTACCATAACCGAGCTGAATCAAGAATTACACATCAGTGCCCACGTAACTTCAACACTACTCCAGCACGGAGCGAGGGAGCCCCAGGTAAAGCATTTGTGGTGGGACAATATCAGCACGGTCTAAGCAAACTGACATATTACAACTCTACTACAAAAATATCTCTAAAAATAACATCACGGGGTCCACGGCTACTTCCTCCTGCCTTCTAGCCTTGCAGAACTTTTACGAGGCTGCTTCAGTGCTCATATCTAAGCCAAATCAGATTTCTGGTTGTGCAACTTGTCCCGCACAGACAGCCTCATGCTGGAGTCCACAGAGGGTCCTGCGTGACCCAAGACCTCCACCCACCCAACTGCCCCAGCGGTAAAGATCTACGTTCCTCAGATGCATTTCTACAACCTCCAGTGCCTTCAACCGAAGCATGACTGAGTGGAATCTGGTTAAACAATTCTTTTTATGATGTAAAGGAACAATTATATTTTAGAGCTCATGTTCTTGAGTTGCAGCATCTCTAATGCTAACAGTTTGCTCTGTCACCTAAATGAGCAGACCTTACTCCAAACAACCCCAAAAAAGCAGAGGTACTGAATGACTCCAAAAGTTCCTAATTGCACAACCAGCTAATGTTCGGGCTGAAGTATCACATTTATCAGCATAGTGCTGACCTGAATGCAAAGGCCACGTATCTTTTGCAAGATACCATCTGCCCATCTTTATACCCAAATGTCCTGCTGGCACAAAGACAATCCATTGCTCGGCTCTGAAATCCATCAGTGCTTCAGCTTGATGAGCATGAAACGAACACCCAACCTTCCACCTATACTACTGGACCCTCATTTGCCTTCTTTCCTTTGTTCTACATTAAAAAGGAGCAAAAGTTCCTGTTTATCAAGGAAGGAAAGACCAAGCAATAGAAATGCTCATTCATATCTGCTGAAACTGTTGATTTTGTGCTTGTTAAGGCTAAATCGTCTAAACTGAAACATCCTCGCAAGCAGAATAATGACCAAATAAAAGAAGCTTGTTCTTTCGCTTGTATGCTCACTGAAACACCGTGGGTCCGGTTCCACATTGCTATGATGCAGGTAACAGGGTAGAAAGTGGGGTGCTTACACTTAAGCTTTTTACTCTCAGAATTTTACCTAAAAAAATGTAATTATTTACATTTCACGTTCTCACATATTTTGGTAAAACACAGTTGCAACTGCCTCCCTCAACAACAGAATAATTAAGACTTCCAGCTAACGAGTTGTGGTGGAACATATTTCTCTTACTTCTGAAGCCCACCTATATTTGGGACCTGAAGTGTTTGAATAGCTCACTTTAGACAGAATGATCCTATGGATACTAACCTTTGAAGCACAACAGAAGATAAAATGGATACATGGAAAATGAAAACTTGTGGTTTGTATTTAAAAAAGCATCGCATAGCACAGCCCACCTCAAAATACCATTATTTAAAAGGTATTTAAAGAGACACACGCATGATGCCAGCATTTCTAGTGGTTCTGAAGGCAGAGCGTGTCAAATGGATCACTTTTAGAGATTAAATCCCTAAACCTCCATTTGGACACCTAACTCAAGGAGTTGGTGCAGAGGGTCTAAAGGCTCCTTTTTAGGCCACATTTTGTATCGTTTTAATCTTAGCCTAAAAACAAATTTAAAATGAACAAATCATTTTGTAGTCTTGGTGTTTGTGAAGTTACCACCCAGCAGTGTTACCTTCTGCACGATCCTCATCTCAGGGTGGTCATCCAGCCCAGGGAAGGAGCAGGATCAGGGGAAAAGCCCTGGCCCATCTCCTTCCTTCAGGCATGTGCAGACCAGAAAGCAGCCCCAGCAACACAAAAACACAGGGAAAACACTCTGGAGAAATCGGTTTTCCCTCTGAAGAGTACAGCAACTTTCCTAAACAGCCTAGAGAAAGGGCAGAAGTGCAACCAACCGACCAACTTTGCAGACCGAGCCGAACCCCTCGCCGCAGGAAGAGTTTACCACTCTCTGCGTAATACAACCTACTTTAGATGTGCGTGGATCCTGTCGCTGGGTAAAAAAAGAATTTTATCTTCCATCAGCTCTAATATGCATTGCCAAAAAAGGCACAAAAAGCATATGCAATGCTCTTAACAGCTGACAAATAGTTTCTTATATTATCTGTGAATTCATCTCTCCAAAAAGAACTGTGAAATCTTTGCAAAGATCAGCTGAAGTAATGAAGGGGAGGTGAGGTGGAGCGGGGAGGGTACGAACAAGGCGGTTAGTCTGTTTGAAGACTACAAAAGAGCTAGTTCATACGAGCACTTTAAGTTCACCTGGGGATTGCATGGTACCTTCAGATACGACATGCACAAGGTTGCTCTTTTCTCACTTTTCTCCTTTCTCTGACCAGGCATGCAGAAATCTCAGTAATGCAGCAACGCCAGTCTCACATTCACAACACTATGGGGTAAACTAAACATCCTCCTCAACCTACTGCTCACGCAAACCAGCCAGCAAACCCCGTACAGCACAGGTGAACTTCTGCCTGCTCTCACCACGTCTTGAAAGCGTGCAGGTAACATTCTCCTCTCCTTACGCTTTGAATAGAAGAGCAGCACAGCAAATAACACAGCAAAGACCGGCACTAACGTACATACTACCTGCACACGAAGTAAAACGGGGCTTAAAATTAGGAATGAGAAAAGATACACAGCACATACAAAAGGCTTCACTGAGCGACAAGACTGGCTCTTTTTCACCACAGCACTCGCTCCCTTGGGACCTGCCAGATTTGGTCAATGCCAAGTTCCTGGACTGCGTGTGAATGTGTATCTGTGGTAGATCAGAGAGGCTGTGTCAAAATATCCTTCAGAAACAGCCATTTCAGCCCAGGTTCCCACACGCTAGAGAACAGGTTACAGTAAGAGCTTGTTCTTCCCTTCTTCTCGCCTACCTTATCACTGAAAACTCCTCCCCGGCCATTTGGGAGCGCAGGGTTTTGAAGCTAACAGAGCTCACCGCCGGCAGCATGGAAACACCAAGAAATGTGTAAAGCACTTGTTTTGCACAGTTCTGAAGTGTCAGATTACGGGAAGGTTAGTCATTTAGTATTTTTAAATGCTGTCAGGATTTCAGATAGGAACTGCAGATTCCTGTTACAATTTCAGTATTTTTCCTAGATGGACCCACTTCTTATTTGTTTTCATCAATGAAGCAATTAAGTTTTGCAGATTTAATTGTTATTAAATTCCTTCTGTTCATGTAAGTTCTGCTGTGTGCTCAAGAAACTTAAATTTGGTGCCAAACCACTGAACGCATCCCAGAACACAAACTCACAGCAAACTGGACTACCACCTATAAAACAGAACTGTGCAGTTTTTGCAAAAGCACTTTATTTTTCTCAAACATGCATCAGAAAGCCACATTTGAGAAGACAAATGTTTCCCTTGGAGCACAGTGTTCATGACACGGGATGGGATGTTTCTGGCATGAGCTTTCCTGATGCTGACTTGACATCTTCCTTGTTATGACTGTAAATTCCTATCACTGTAAACCTCCCTGATGACTCATGGAGAAAAAAAAAAGGACGTTAAAAAAAAAAGAGAGAATGAAACCCTTTCAACCACACTGTCTGTAAACACAGAGTGATACACAGAGACGCAAAATGTCTCAAATTTAAAAGCAAAGCAGCATCCATCAGAGAAATAAAAGATGAACTTCTCATTCCTGAGTGCAAGTATTTGGGGACAATGACATATTCATGAAATTGTATGCATTCAAAGAAATTGTCTCTTTAAAAATAACCTTATTCTGCATTGTTTGGGGAATCACTGTTGAACATGACATCATACACATGCAGCTACTGACAAATACACTCATACTTTCAGTGTGCTATGTAAACCAAAGGGATTAATTCTCTACAGATGTATCTAGATAAATTATTATACTATCACAAACATTTAAGGATGCATTTTAATTAGTCTTCTACCTATGAGCATTAAAATAAAGACATTTCTTACTGAATTTATTTCAAATGAAAGTATATCCTTCTGTCTCTGCTATACTTAAAAACAGGACTACCTTACCACTTCCAACAGCTGAATGTGTGTGTACCTCTGGCCACGGTATTTATACCTGTAAAACCACTGTAAATGTTATCCCCAAAATATCTATCAAATAGGAACTGTAGCTTTCCCCTCTCATAAAATCTTTATTTGAATGCCACAGAACACTCTTTTCTATGTCAGCATTAAACACATAACTATTTGAATAAACACAAAATTGCCCAGACACAGCTTCAGCCTAGAGCATAAACTACTATCATGTTGAGCTATTTACCTTGAAAACCCAAACAACCAGAGCAGCACAGATCCTGTCCGTACCCCGACATGCAATAAGGACTACCATTGCTTAGTATGCCTTTGACTTCGAGCGTATTTTCCTAGCTGCGTTGACCCCAATTCCCCAGCATCTTCCACCTTACGTAGGCAATTCTGGTCCAGCTGAGCAATGTGTTCAGGTGTACATCATTCTGGAGGGAGGAATAGCTGGCTCTGCCTTTTCGCAGCATGGCACAGACGCTGTAGCCCCTGAGTGGAATAAGGACCTAGTTTAAACTCATTTTAAATCGAGTTTACCTGCTCTTAAAGAACAGTCTCTCTGTAAAAGAAGATCACGCCCAGGAGCAGGGCTTCACCTCCCTGCTGCTCCCACCCAGCGCTCTGCCCAGGCAGGGCCAAGGGAGAGGAGACAGGACAGAGGAGCAGGATTTTGCAAATTCAAGCCACTGGAAATAAGTACTAATTGTAATGGAAATTGCATGGAATTGCATGGGAAGCAGCACACGTATGCAGCAGGTAGTAAGTCTTTTCAACATCTCTGAAAGAGATAGATCTGATCACCGCTTCAAAGCACTGCAGATGGTAGCATCACTTCTGTGAAGGCTAGCCTTTTCTTCTGGCAGCAAAGGAAATCAATACCACCCTGTGCAGAAGTGTCAATATAAATGCTCAAAAATCTTAATAGTAACATTTCAGACTCTGAGGGACTCTCATTTGAAAACAGCTTCTGCAAAAGCCTTTGCATTTTTAAGAAGAAATAAATCAAATTTTATCACTAAAAAAGTTTTTAAAACACAAGGTAAGCTGAAATACAGTGTTTGGGGTTTTTTTTACAGTAAACTCAATTCCCTTGTGGCATTTTAACCCAACTGCAGGGACACTGAAAATTACTGTAGAAGCAGTAAAAATCTATTTAACAGATTTTTATTGTTCAACCCAAAGGAAATGCTTTTGTATGTAAATATGACAGCATTACAGAGCAACCATAGGGATGTTTTGAAATTCCAGTTTATTAGACATGCTTTACTGATGTCCTTTTAAGGCAGACATAAAAGTAACACTGTATCTTTAAGTTCTCTCTACAGCACCAAATAATGTTATTAAAAAAGCAAAACCA
>NW_009595255.1:0-12989 GCF_000690535.1 Cariama cristata | reverse complement strand
CCCTACATCCCCTAAAAATTAAACACATCTTGAATTTAGCAGAAGACTAGTCATTTGGAGGAAATATGGTGAGACAGCCCATATAGTTTGGCCTGGGGAAAAAAAAAAAAAATAAAGAAAAGCCACAAAACGTAAACAAACCAGGAGGCAAAGCAAAAGTGTCTTCTCAGCATAGCCAAAAAGACAGCCTAGACTAGACAGCACTGCACCACCAGAACCGGGATCACCGGACCTTCAGAACGACATCATGCTCCGATAAGGACACTCAGAAACAGAGACCACCGAAAGCAGTATGGTGTGCAGAGACTAAAATGCAATTTTTCCAACATAAAGTTTCCTTTACCCAGTTGTCATGGAATATGTAAAATACACTACTTCTGTGTTCAAATCTGTACGCTTCCCTTCCTTCAGAAATGACGTCCTCAGGCAGCCCCTTCTTTTTAAGCTATCCCACAAAAAGGACAAAATCATGAACTACGTCACACAAGTTTTCAGAAGTCCTATAAAATATTACAAATAACCAATTAGTGTTTCTTTTGCATTTAATATTCCTGCCTGCATACAAATGCTCCTGTAAAGCTAACTGAACCACCATGACATTAACCAAAAGTGAACCCTCCAAATTAATCTAATGCACTGCTGTCACAGAAAACTTAAAATAATACACCCTTTCCATAAATAATCCAAAACTTTATTCTCTTCATTTAAACCCAGGCTTCTCAGACATGGTTTGCGGGAAAAAGTCACCTTTCCGACTTCAGTTTGGTTCGGGGTTTTCCTTTTGTCTTCACAGTAATCCCTGACGGCAGAGAGAGGCGAAATGCGTGCAAAGGTTGGTCAGTCACACCACACTCCCTTTAGTTACGTTGTTAACCCTAAGAAACCTTGCCTAGCCCACTGAATTTTAATCCTGAATTGGAAATACTTAGCTGGTGGCAAAAGGCAATTCTTCTTCTTTTGACATAAAGTAGGTACTCTGAGAGCCTGTTTAAAAATTCACTTTTCCAGCATGAAAGCACTCAAAAGCTGAAGTTCCTCTATTGCCCCTCCAAAAAGATGTCTCAGCTGTACCGGAGAGAAAAGGAAATGTTAGGCTGCAGATTCAAATTAGCTGTCAAGAAACACGAACATAAATCTGACTTAATAGCGTAATTTGGAAATGCGTTCTGGGCCCACCCTTGGCAATAACACCAGGGTTTAACTCGCGTTGTAGCAATATTTAAAACAGCTCTGCAACTTTTGATTCTCCACCCAACTAAACAGAAAATTATGTCATTAAATGAAAAACACCACACGTATTTAAGCGACAGAAACCGTCTAAACTTCTGACATTTTTCATCTTCATATTTTTTTTAATCCAAAAGATTTGTACAGCATTTTTTTTTAAATAACTTACAGGATCAAAAGGAAAATAAATGCATAGCTTCAAAACCTTAGAATATAATCTCCTCTTGTTGCGGAAGAGTTCAAAGTCATAAAGTGCTGCAGATATGAACACACATCAGACAAATAATCTAGTAACTAACTTATTTTTCTGGTTTATTTAACAATATTCCAGGCTTAGAACATTAAATAAAAATCTCACAGACAATGGGTAGGACTAACAATGGCTTTGTTAATTTATTTTTTTTTCTTTTTCTTCTCCTTTTTATAAAAGAATGCTGAGACACATCAATTGAACCAACTACAGTTTTATTTTGGATACCAAAAAATAAAAAGAAGCTGGAAGGAAGAGAGTAGTGCATTGCACCGATCTCAGTAAAACTGCTTTGCAAGCATCACTGCGTACGTTCAGCGCTAGAAGGATGAAGATGGAAACAGGAGATGGGTGCTGCCAAGAGGGCCAGGCTGAACACGGACCAGGGGAGCAGTGGTCTGGGCTCTGCCTCGGTTGTGAGGGCACGGCTTTGAATTACACTCGTGTAAGAGAGGATTTGCACACCTCGCACTAGCATTTGCACAGCTCCTCAACGGCTAGCGGCGGTGGTAGCATGTGGAGGTCGTGCATGGAGATGCAACCAACAGCAGCTGGGACTCAATGGAGGTAAAAACCAAGAGGTCTTCCTGGCAAGCTGCAGGGGTGTCACAGGAGCTCAGGTAACATCAAAAAGGGACCTGCTGTAGCTCGCTCCCTTCCATAATTTTATTTACTACCCTCACCGATAGCCTAGATACCTGTGGAAGTTTAGCCTGTGTTTTGCACCTTGGGCACTCATATACACCTCTTCAGTGGCTGTGGCAAGTAGCAACATTCAATGGGATGCACTGTGCGTGTACTTTGTACAAGTGCAAATTAATTTTCAGGGGGCTGGAGAGTGAAGATCCAGGCTTACTGACAGCCAAACACAGGCCACACCACCTGTTAAATGCATTTTTCCCAGGCTTAAACATGCCAGGTAGTTCACTCCTATTTACTTCACTGCTCCTTTACTCTAACCTCTGTCCTTCCTCCCCACCCACCACCTACAAAGAACACAGAGGCCTCAAACTTCCAAAAACTATTAAACCAAAACATAAACAAGCAGTTTGGCAATAGATTCAATTCCATCACAATCTCATATGTTCTTCCTGGCTTGGCCCTTTCTACAACCAACGTCCAGAGGTAACACCGTGATGAAAAAAATCCAACTTTCTTCCTCCAGAACAGTAACAGCCAGTCTTCAACAGACCTCTCTCCAGAAAGATCGCGCTTGACACAGCCACAGACTAAAGCTGAAGAGGGGGGTGAGACACCAGTAATAAAATTAAAATCCCAAGCAAACCTTGACTGTAACTGGACAATGCCAAGAGTCCTCCTCTGCACCTCAGACAAAAATGCTGGCTGCCATCCCACTCTGTGCCAAGCATGAACTCTAATCTTGTTTATGACCTGCAGTATTTCATAAGAGATGGCAGGGTTAACATTGGTTTTCTTTCTTTTTTCTTCTTTGCCAAGTTCTCAAAAGGGCTTAAAACAGTTAGGCATAGAGACACAAAAGGAGCAATTACACTACACAACAACTAATCGGAAACAGTACTCAAACATTAGACTGGATGGGACTAAAGTCCACTCTACAAACTGAATCAAAAAGAAACAGGAGGAAAAAAAAAGAAAGAGTTTTTAAGTGCTAATGTAATAAGAAACAATCTTAAAGACTCACTAAATACATGTGGGGCAATGGAGGGGTCCCCTTCTTTTAAATATATTTACATAATATTAAAGCTTTTTATTTTGCTTTTCTTGCCAACAAAATTTTCTAGCTACCCTGGGCAAAGTCCCCATTTAAATTAAGAGGTTAAGGATTTTATAACATAGACAGAGTGTTAGACCCGTGGCCCGTACATGTCTCCCAGCTTTCTCCTTCCCTCCCTCTCTCCCTCTGCTGCCGAGGGGCCTGATGCCTCGCCTGCTTCGCACCGCCTGGCATCAGCCGTAACATCGGCACAAAGCACCTCGACCTGTTACCACTTCGCAAAAGCACAGGAGACTACAATCAAGGCTTGCCTAGACACACACACAAAAAAAAAAAGGTTCTGCCATTTAGCTGCTGCAGTTAAATGGTAAAAACAGACTAATGTGGACACAGCAATACCAGTTTAGAAGTGTTTATACCATTTACACTGCACTGGAAGGGAAAATAACTTATCCAAGTATAAGTGCATCCACACTACAGCCTATGCCAGCACAGTATCAGTTACAATAATAACACATCAGTCTCCTAATTGACAGAATTATATCAGCTGAACTCTTCTAGCATAGACCAGGCCTAAGACATGAGGTAGTGAAAAAGAAAATCAGGCTCAAGATCTTTTTTCATTCCGTAGCATCGATAGACTCTAAAAATATTCACTGCTCAGATTTATGGATTTTAAAAAATGTTTTAAAATCCAGAATTTAAAGCTAACATCCCGACTCACACAGGATTTACAAATGGAGGCATAAATGGTAAAAACTCCCTTGCGCAGGGTCCCAATTCAGTAAAATATTTTTATGATAGAAAGCACATAAGCATGTGTTTGTCTCCCACTGAAGCAAGGGGAAAGGAAGCACATGGATAAGTGCTTTCTGAAACCTGGGCCACAGTCAGAAATCACGGTCTTTGTAGAATTTATTTCCTCATTCATTTCAGTGCTGTTTAATCACAAGTTATTCATGTTTTAAGACAGTGGGAAAAACATAAACAATGGAAGCTAAATCAAGTTTGTTACAACTGTTCAATATTTACAGCATTCATAGCATAAAACAGAAGTATTTTTGGTAACTTAAGACAAATACCTTTTTTCTTTGTTATTAAATGTACCGCAGCAGTCCTGTTAAACAAACCCACTGTCTCGGATATTAAAGAAATTGTTGTTTACATTTACTGAGTCATTTAAATTAAAAATCTGCTCCTGTTCCAAACCCCACTCGCCTTCGTCTTCATCCTCCGGTTCTGCCTCGGACCCATTCCGACTGTTTTCGTACAAAAAGATCTGCTCATCCACGTGAGCCGGGGCTAACCGGTTTCTCTTTGCACTTACAACATTAGCAGAAGAACCAAAAAGACGTTCAGGGAAGACCCTCGTGGCCAGAATACACCAGTATTTTTGAAGAACCTTTGGTAAAACTGGAAATAGCGCTAGTCTGTCAGACCACCACTTCAGCGGGTCTTCATTCAAACCGAGGACCTTTTGTGACTTGAAGTTGCTCAACTCCTCAACAATCTGAGCGTGCCATTCCTCCTGGTCTTCCACACCTCCAGTCTGGCAAAAGATCTCTGCGAGCATGTTATTGATGACACTGGTAGGAGGAGGAGTAGAGGAGATGATGATTTTTTTCACAGGTGGCTCTTCTGAAACAGCAAAGAATTTCTCTTCAGTCCTAAAGGTATTTTCTTTTACTTTCTCCAGCAGGCTTTTTGCTTCTTCCACCACTCTGTTTTCAACCTGCTGTCGCTCAAAGGCTGAAAGAAAAGGCAGTTTTTTGTAGCGGGGATCCAAGAAAGTTGCAACGTTCAGAAACATGTCTATCTCAGGCGTATGCTGGTAGGTGGTTGACAACTCTTTAGCAATCACCTCCTTTGCCATGCTGATTTCTTTCAAATCGTTTTCTTTGATGTTCAGGGTAGTATTCAGAAGCATGTGGAGAAGTGGCTTCACCATACTTATCGTCGGGTACTTTGAAGCAGACATCATCTCCGCAACCTGCTTAAAAGGCTGCAGCAGCTCTACCAGCCCTTCAATTGTATTCCACTCGCTGGCTTCCAGCATGAGGTGGTGGTTGTTGCTGTCTTCCACAAGAACAGCTGCAATGACAAACTGCTGCTCCTTCAGACGCTGCAGCATGGCAAGCGTGCTTCCCCACCAGGAAACACGGTCACTTACCAGCATGCAGTGGAGAATATTCTGCTGCTTCTGCTTCTCGCTCAGCATGTACATCGCAACCGTAGACTGCTGAAAATACTCCACCAGTTTTCGGCACCTGGCAAGAAGGCTGCAGAGTTTGGGGAGCTGAAAAGCTTGTTGTATTCCTGCGTTAAAAGTGTGCCCCAAACAAGGCATCTGTACGGGAATATCTAGAAGAGAGCAAGCTTTCACAATGTCTTTACTGTAATCTGTTGTAGCACCAAAGACTTTTGTATTGATCCCCCACTCAATGAACGTTTCATAAAGGACTCGCGTAATAGTCTCTGCAGTATTATCCTCTGGTACTTCAAATGTTTTTAAACACCGCGAGTTCACAGACAGGCAGTTGGCAGGATTGCTGCTGAGAAAGTGAACTGCAACAGTTACGTATGACCTGTTCTGGTTTTCGCTCCTCCACATGTCCGTGGATATGCCACACCACAGAACCTCGGTAAGTTCTTTCAGCACAATTTCTCTAACGGCATTGTACTTTTCGGGAATAGCTTTTGTACAGAAGTATTTCCGGCTCGGAAGTTCATACCTGGGGTCCGCTGTTCTCAAGAGGGCCTTGAAGGTGGGTTCATCAACGATAGAAGCTGGATACATGCCCTCACAAATTAAGCTGATGACTGCAGATGTCAATTCCTGGTGCTTTTTGTTTTCATAGTTCTGGTAGGTCTTCATGATAACGCTATCTTGAACAACCTGCTGCGACGACTCCGGCTTGATTTTTGAAAACGCAGTGGCAAAGGCTTCCCTCATTTGCTCAGTGTTGCTTTTCACAAATTCGCAGAATTCGTCAGGGTGATTTTTCTCAAGGTGGTAGGAAAGGTTGGACGTGTTTCCTGAATAGGCGATCTGTGCCATGCAAATACGGCAGTAGATCTTCTTCCACTGTAATATGCATCCTTCTGCATTGGTATCAAACCCAAAGTACTTCCACACTTTACTCTTTGCTCTCGGGTGAGCCACTAACTTTAGGTCTGATGGGGAACCTTCTAAACTTTTATTCTCCATTGCTTCTTGGCCACCGTCCCACCTTTTGATCCTTCACTCATTAATGAGTACCTGATAAAGGCAGTAAGATAAAGATACAATGAGAAAGCACAAGTTGGACCACTCTTAAGTATGTGAAAACAGCGTTTCTGTGAACGTATCAAGAAACCTACCTTACTAATTACATTTGCAAATTTAAAGATGAGATTTGCAGGAAGTGTAACCTCCGGAATGTTAAAAATTAAAAAGGGTTTTAATATATCGCATTCTGCTGTGAAACTGAGCTAGAAGATCTGAGTAAATCTTGTTTCTGCCATGACATAATTCTGGGTAGAAAAAGTGTAACCACCACCACCACATTGCTGAGACATTACTGTCACACAACCTGGTCATCTGCTATAGCATTTTCCTGCCTCTTAAGTTACAGTTAGGGCTAGACCAACATCCTCTTGCCCAAGAGTTACTGAACTTCACTGTTAACATTTATTTCAATTGAAACCTGATACTGAAAGAGCAAAGGTTTTATAGCCTGTTTATTTTGAAAGAAGTTTTATTAGCTCAATCTAACTGTTCCAGTGTTTGCTTTAAAAAAAAAAACAAAACAAACTGTCGTGCAAATTATGGCATTAATCTGTTCCTCTGAAATGTAAAGATGTTTTCTGACTGAAATAAAAGGAAAAGGAATTTGAACCTACATGCAGATCAACAATATGCGTCTGACACCTTTCCTGTCCTTTTCTTTCTGAAATCAAAGCCCTCTCCTGAACTACTAGTTCACAATCATGGTTCCTGGAATAACAGTGCATTATAATCACAGGAAAAGCAGACAGGGAAGCACTAATAAATGTTATTATCCTTATCAGCTGGAAAATAATTTTGCTGTATTTTCTTCAAAAGGCTACAGAAGTCGGGAGGGGGTGACACTCTAGAGATGAGCGTGGCGATAAGGCAAGACTTGGCAATCTGTACCTCAATATCTGCACAGGAAAACACGTCTTGTGCAGCCACACGCAAGTATGACTTGAGGCCTACAGCGTCTCTGTGCACAGTGCTCGGAGACAGCACCCACCGGAGCCGATTTCACTACACCAAAGAGTCAAGCCACAGCACAGCATGACTGTACACTGACGATTCTCCATTTCTTCCAGACCACCAGCCGAGCCACCCTGACAGCAACAAGCCATTCGCCAGGGATCTGGCCAGGAGAAGGAAGCCATCAGTTAAACACGGATGCAACCTCCTCCACAAAAATCCAGGGGAAGAGAGCAGGAGAGAAACATCAGGAGCATCCCTGCAGCCAGCCTGAAAGCAATGGTATTGCTACTTCTCTGTTTGTCAGGAGCTGCACCTGTGCCCAAGCCTAGAAATCCCCAGGTGGTAAGACTGGCTGGTTGGGGGAGGAAGAAACAATCTGGCTTCTTCATATTGCTGCAAGGGAATATCCCCCAAAAAAAGTATGTGTGCAAGCTTCTCCGGTGTGCTTTCTGCTGTTGATGAGCACTCCCAAGAAAAGACGTTTTCTCTCTGACCTATAGCTGGTATTTTGCAGCACTTCCTGAATGTCTTGAATGAAAAACAAAAGATAGTTTTTCCAAGACTAAACATATTTATTTAAACATAGCTGTTGGATTAGAAGCAGAATGAGAGATGCAGGGCAAGCATTTTATTGGATCTGTTCTGAAGATGTACTTCTGGGTATAGACCTTTTTTTTTTTCCCCCTGAGGGGGGCAATGTTCTGACTACTAGCATGCCCTCTACTCTGATTCATCCAGTGCCTCTTAAGTTGCCAGGATAAAGTACTGATTCAATACGGTAATGCTGCCTAATTCCAAAGATGTGCATCTCAACAGCACCAAGGTATGCAATCCCACAAAAACTGATGATTTTGAAAGACAAAAGAGGTGTAATGTATAACAATGTAACCTGCCAGAGCATCAGACTGTGCATTGACAAGGTATGTCATATTAGTATGTATTATTATTGCTTTTAGATCCCTCCATTTCAATCCGTGACATGGTGTCTCAAGGAAGTATAGAGGCTCTTGGTATTTCACTAAATCTTACAGTTTCCTTTGCAGGTACGTGGCAGTTCCTGAAAGCGAAGAGGAAGGCACTGTAATAAAAGAGTTGATGCGTCTTTAATATTTAAAATTAGTACGACACACCTTGGATCATAAAAAGTTCATCACAGACTGATAAAATACAAGTCATTTTAGAGCAAGGGAGTGTTACAAACTCACCCCACCCTTCATTCTTATGTATGGTACAGTTCTGCCATTGTTTTGAGATGGATCTGGCACTTGGTGATAGTGGCACAGAGCAGCATTGCCACAGTTAAGGATATGCCAGCATAACACAGCCTTTATTATAATGCTGTAAACCACATTTCAGCTGTCATAATAGCTTGAATAAAAACTGTTAATCATCCCTGCCTCTCCTCAAGTGTTATACAGCATAACTGGCACTATGAAGAAAAAAAAAAAATGCCACACCTCATTTTTCTATAAGAAGAGGTAAAATTTTCCTCTTTCAGTTAAACAGCGTTCATAGCCTAGGCTTGGCAAAAACTAAAGCAGCTTCAACTTTGAGCCAAACTGAGGACACCAGCACCTTGCAGAATAAAATCCATTGGGAATGAAGCACCTCATTGCCTTTGGAAGTGCCGCTGCTTGTTACAAGGGCAGCTGATGGAAACGCTGTCTTTTAGCTTGCCAAACTTTCCATTATAAAAAAAAACACCTAGTGCCACTTTGGTTTGCTGAAAACCCTTCCTCATACAGAAGCCTTCAGGCTACGAACGTGCCTCTTCCTTTCTCCCCTGAATTCCCACTCACATCGAAACAGAGCGCACCTTCAGAGAAGCTGCCGTTTTCCCCACTCCTCCATGCAGCTGGCCAACACCACCAGCCAGTACCGTGGCCCAGGCTTTTAAGAGCCTGCAGACAGGATCTTCTGAGGGCCTCGCAGCGGACTCAGAGCTGCCGCAGGAGACGGAGGAGGAGGAGGAGGAAGAAGGGCCCAGGTTTCCTGGCCCTAGCACCTCACCCCCGCTCTCCCTGGGGCAGGCTGTGCTGTCTCCTCACACCTCTCAGACCCCTCTCACTCTCCTCACACAAACCCACGACTCACCTCTCCAGGACAGGCCTTGGGCCTAAATATTGAAACTCCAGCAACGAGGTGCATTGCGGAGGGCAGCGGTGCCACTCCTGCACCAGGAAGGGCTCGGTTTCCCCAGTGGAGGAGAAAATAGGTTCAAAACCCGTACAAGAGCCACTCGGATTGTGAAACCAAGCATGGGGATGTGAGGAAATGTTGGGTGTGCAGCCACCCTGCAACCCGAGCTCTGCCGCCTTGGGCGCGCACAGCGATGGCCCCCTCTCCAAGGACACCGCAGGTATCCTTGTCCCACCACCCCTGCCTCCTTCAGCGCAGGGACAAACATAAAACAAGTGTTTCCTCACTTCAGAAACCACCTATGTAATTCTCTCAGGTGCATGCATGGGGGAGAGGGATTAATTGTTAGATGCAACTTTATTTTTGCCTGTTGTCAATCCTTCCTACCTGGTTGCTTCTCTACCCACCTCTGGGTGTTTTACAACCCAGAGCTCATACAGCTTTGAGCAGGAAGTGCTCGGTCTATAATTAAGCTTTACTCATATAAAGTAAAAGCCCTCAATACATGAATCAAAATCAAGAGATGCAGGTATCCAAATTAGTATTTCACGATTACTTGTAAAGAAACTCGGTACAAATGATGATACTGAATAACTAGAAATTGGGGCAAATTAAAAATATGTATGAAATTTCCATCACTTTTAAGAAGAACAGGAGTCATCTTCAAGGTCTTCTGAACTTCAGTCACATTATCACCTTCTCCAGAGCCAGTCTTCTACAGATCACAGCTACCAAATCTAACTACAAAGGCTTCAAAACTACAAAACGTTCAGCATTTAGTCTTCCCCTACCAAATTTCAATGAAACATGTACAGCAGAAGAGAAAACGCAGGAGGAAGATGCCAAATACATTCCTTGAGAAGTTTTTAAAACACCAAAAAGATTATTATCATAATTATTATATGAACCATTTATGTTACCAGTAGGATGACTTTCAGTGACTATATTTCCAGGGTTAATATCCTGGTGTCACAATTAATATTAGTTTGTCTTTTATCAATCCACTGATCAGATTTTTGGTTTTAAAAAGTTTTTATATCAAGATCTTTAGTCACACAGGGCTTTTTTTTCCTCCAATTAATTAAGATTAAGGACTGTAAAAAAAAAATAAATTCAAGCAGTCATTTTTAATGAAAAAATCAATTGTTTAGACCACTGAACACTAACACAGTGTACATATTGGCAGTTATACTGTTTATGCAACTAGTACTTCAAAAAATGTTTTTATATAAGTTAAACGTAAGTTCCCTTTTACTTCTGCACGCTGATTTTAGTTAGCGAAGCAATCACTGACTGCACCCCATCTATCCTTCCAGCTCTGTATTTCCCTTCTCTGAGCTTCAAGATCAGAACTTCAGACCAACTTCCCTCTCTGTATTGGGGGGGGGAGGCTCACTTCAATAGCAAATATTGCTATCTTTTGAGTTTGCAACTCAAAACAATCACCAAGTTTTCACACTGAATTTAGACTTCAGAGCTCAAACCCCCCTCTTTCACCAAAAAACTGTCTTGAATCCCACCTATAAAAATTAGATGAACACCAGCAGGATGTGACAGAACAGGTGGTCACTTTTAAAACCCATGCAAAAGCACATGTGCCAAGACCATGCAACCCTGAGTAAGTTCGGGTAAAGAAAAAGAAAAGAAAAATGAAACTGATTTGGTTTACTTGGATTGAAATCCTGAACACTTCTTTCCAGCAAGTGCGAGAAAGTAAGCTTTTCTTGGAAAATTTGGCAGCAGAAGGGCTGCACTGACAGCAGACCCCTTTGCTCACCCACAGGGCTCAAGGACGAGCCACTGGGCATCCCTCTGTTGTAAACCTTCTACGGAAGAGCTGCACCGCTGCTGCATGAAGAGTGGGAACTCTGATAGGGGAACTGGGACCAAGGAGACGGGACGGGAGGCAAGGCTGGCTCTGCCGCCCTGCCCTGCCCTTCTCAGCCCCGATTCTGCTCCAAGCTCTCTCCGGGAAGGGACCCTGACAACAAAGCGCTTGTACTTGTGAGAGTTATGGACACCCCCTCAAAAGGGATATAGAAAATTTTTAACATACGCGCCTTTCTGGATTAGTGTCTAGAAAAGTTACTTGGCATTTTCTTACAGCAAGTGTAGTTTACTGATCCAAGCTTTAAATAAGCACGTTCTAACCAATACTTTGGCTTTTTGTTGCAACGCAGTTGCTATTTTGAAGTTATTATAGAAACGAGGTTAATCTGGGTTAAAAAGTTCCTGTTGACAAGCCGATTCACTTTTTTAAGCAATGCCTGGACGCAACGACTCGAAGCAAGGCAGCAGGTAACTGCCAAGAGGCAACTGCGCACAAATAACGATCTCAGGAGGAAACTACTTGTCCTTGGAAGAAACCACCCCAAATTGGGCTGAAAGAAAACTTTCCACATCTGTCAAATGTGTCCTGGTCCTACTTAGGCAGCTGACATTTCCCAGGTTGGATCTTCACTGCCTTCCTCTGGCATTTCCTAACTCAACACCTTTTTTTTTTTTTTTTTTTTTTAATATCAGCTAAGGACGTACTGCAACCAAACATTCGGGTCACATTTTCATCATGTCGTTTCTCTTTGGTTCGAAAAAAAGATTTGGAAAGTGTTACACACCCTAGGCACAATACCCAGCTTTACTCTGCCAAGAAAAACTAATGCTAGAAAAATGCTCAGATGACTTCAAACTGTAGACACATCTGCCCTTTTTGTCGCCTGGGTTCTCTCGTTTGTTTGGGAGTTTTAGCTCTGCCTTCTGAGAATGAGAAAAGAGAATCTCAGCCTATTGCAAAAGTATCGGGAACGAACAGAAAGTAAACAAAAAGCTACCCAAGGAAGCCATGTGTGATGAAATGCACAAATACGCTGTTACTGTATGGTGTACTCGTCTCATCTCCTCCCCAGCGCTTCAGATATTCTCTAAAATAGTTCCTCATCTCCTTACTGAAACACTATGCTCTCTTAATACCTTTTTTTTTTTTACTGTTCCTCTGGTGAAAACTATCAACACAGCCACAAAGGCTCACTTGCTGCCAGAGAAAGTTAAAGGCACCGACTTGCATGCAACTGTATGCTCAGCTCTGGTGATATCCTACGCGTCCGTCCAGACTCGTAGTTTGCTATAAGTTTATAAACTCAGAAGCATTTTAAAGTCTTCAAGCATAATGTGAGGAAAAGAGGAAATTCAGATCTTTGTTTTCTGGCAAACTCAAAGTTTCCTCCAGTCAGTATTAAACACGCTGTTGACCCAAATCGGAAAAGTGCAAAAACATAACTTCCCCAACAAACTACTAATCTGAAATCCCTTGGAGAAAACTACAAGAATCACTCACTTGTCACCTTAAAGGCTGTCAGCGAGTGACAGCCAGTATCGAAGATTAAACTTTTAGAGCGCGGGTATGTTCCCCTCCCGGAGCGGCCGGGGCAGGGAGGCTACGGCCGGCGGGGCCGGTGGCG
>NW_009595254.1:30229-55810 GCF_000690535.1 Cariama cristata | reverse complement strand
CCAAAACCTGGCCATGCAAACCCAACACAGTATTAAATACTAAAATGGACACCACATGCTAGTGTGTTATTTGTCTCACAGTTTAGTTTAGCATTTATATTAATTTTTTAAGTTTTGTATTTAAGCTGCCAACAAACTCCCAGTAAGAATCAGGGACCTTGCCAAAGCGACTGATTTAAGTTTAATTTGTTCTCAGACTGCGTGGGACAAAGCCGTGACATAAAATTACCACTATCACAAAGCACTTCGTTATTTTTCAGCAACTGAAATACTTGACAAGTAACACCTTCTTACTACTGCATGTATGAAGGCTGCCTAAATCCCCATCTCTACCAATTATCTCACAGAGCTTGAAGAAATTGAAACTTTGTATCTCAATTATTCACAAACTTTTGCATACTTCCTACCAAGGCTTAAGATTACAGAATGGAAGAAATTTCCAAACTCAGGTGTTTAACAAATCACATACTCCTGAATGCAGAATTTTAAACACAGGGAAAAAAGCTTCATGTCTGGGTGCAAACGAAGCCGTGAAGTAGGAGCAGAAATAATGGCAGGAAATCAGTCTGTCACCAGAAGCTGCTGCCTTTCTTTGGGAACTCTTCTGGTGAATCTTATAATTCAGTAACTTTCACTACAATCATCATTCTGCTATTTATTAAATTCGTTTGTAGTCACAAAATCCTATCAAGGGTCTCCTTTCATTTTAAATCTATCTGTCATGCTTCTTTCCTAGTCCCCACAGACCACTTTTATGATAGTAACGGTGAGAAGTCTACATTAAGTTGGAGATAAAGAAAACTGGGAAATCCTTGAAATCAAGCAGAGTTCATCTTTGTTAAACCGCAATAACCTACTGTACACTTCAGCTGAACACTGTTTGTAATACCTTCCCTTGAGTACTGCCGTAGTTGGATACTAGTACTTGAGCAAATTGAATGGAAAATAATGTAATATTTTCTTTGGCTCTACCTTCTACTGATATAAGGCCGTCTGGTTTGTCTTTTTAATTTAGGGTTTTAAAAAGAAACACTACACATGGGATCTTTGCTGCACTGCCAAATCCAGTATATAGCTACAGGATGTGACACAGAAATTGCATCTAATTGTTCCTGCACTAACATAAAAAAGCAGTTCCTACTCTCTTAGATATAATGGAGATGGAGGAATGGTGGTCTCCCCCAGAGACCTAGGGCAAGGAATGAGGACTCTTCCAAAAATTGTTTTGTTGGAGGGTTGAAGATATGCCAAAACACAGTCTATGCCCTTTTAAGAAAAAATATTTTCCAGTCTTCTTAGTCAACGGAGTGGAATAGTTGCTAAAAAGTACCTTGCCATTGTCCCACCTCCGTCCCCAAAAGTCCTCTACTTTGTATCTGACCACTTTTCTGCTTTCCTGACTTTTTCCTTCCTTTCTCACAATCTGTCCCCAGGGCCAGGACTGTGCTCTGCTGCCCCTGGGAAAGGGGAAGCTGGGCCATGGTCATGCCTGTCACCACTTTCCCAGTTGATCTTGTAGCACATCTTTCATACCCAGCCTTGTGCATGTTACTATGATTAATAATAATCCATAAATAAAGGCAACATTGACAAAGTAGATAAAAAATAAGTATGTGCAAAGACAGTGGCTCTTCAGTTTTCTCAGTAATACGGCTTTCAATACTTTTTTGAAAACAAAAAGTTTAAGCTCTACCTTGTTTAATAAAGAAACTATAAAATTAAACTGACTTGATTCATGACCAAAAGGAAATTTTCCAAGAAAATCGGAAGAAATTGCTGAACTCTCTCTTTATGGTTCAACTAGTAAAATTAGACTCTTCCAAGGAATCTTTGTGGTTCTTCAAAGACCCTGTAGAAGAAACTAATGCCTGCTGTCATCCTTGCACCTCTATGTGGTAAATAATGGTCAAAAACACTTTCCTGTAGGCTGATGTACAGGCAAGGGAGAAAATGCCGTACTACATTAATCCTCTGAGGAGCTGCAGTAGGTTCTTATGGGAATTCAAACACAAAAACAAGGAGATGAACCTTGAATAAATATGTGTGACTGTTAAATAATGTAAACAGAATGTGATGACTTGAATGCCTAATACTGAAGGAAGTATGTTTACTTGATAGACCCAAGAAATGTTTTCAAGATCAATTCATCCTTGTGAAATTCTTCACTGTGTATGACTGCTAAAAAACTACTGCTTTGACTAGAACAGACAACTTCTTGGGGAAAAAGCTAAATACCTGGTGTTCATGGATCTGAAGCTTTCACTCATTCAAGCTGAGTCCCATCATTGTCATCATAGTCTACCTGTTTTACAGTGTGCAAATTATCAGACTTGATGAATCCTTGTTGCAGGATTCTCTTTGCATATGTCAATTTGGTGTACATATTTCAAGTAAGTTATATAAACAATACTAAAACATTAAAAACCATTGTCCATCATGTTTGCAATGTATTTATAGACCAACAACTCCACAAGCAACAGTTCTTTGCACAGAAGAATGCTCAGCTTTAGTATATGCTACAGTTTGACAATGAATAAATAGACATGGAAATGAATTCTTGACACTGAATTCTTGAAGCTCTTGTAGAAATGATGCCACAGACAAATCTGAATCTACAAAAGACTATAAACACATAAAATGGAGAAGAAAAAATTGCCAGGACGCATCTACATGAGCACTGTAGTTTGGAGCAAACACGCACTTTCGAAGCAGAACTCCTAGCCACCTCCACATATCATGCTTTGGCTCACATTGTGACATGGTCTGGAGCATGAACTTTTTTCTCATGAAACTGAACTGAAAGATGTACTCCAAGAGCTCACTTAATGCCATATGCTGCTAGTGGGCATTATGTCTATAGCATGGATTAGAGCTAAACTGAGGCAGAACTCCTAAAATGTTAATAGCGTGCTTATTGTGTCTCTAGCACCAACTATTTCACTTTGCAGACCTATTGTTGCAATTCCATTTGCTAATGCAGATACAGCCTTAGAATAGCGGCAGGACTGCGATTTATAAAGAAGTCAAGTAGGGAATGATCTCTTGCACGTTTTGAAGAATTGGTACTTGTTGCAGTCTGCAGATTAAACTTAAGTTTTGTGTACATATAAAAATTTGATTACAGAATCTGCAAATTCAAATTACTTCTGATTGAGAGTCATAATGCTGCCACCTGAAGAAGTTTAGATGTAAGCTGGAAGTCTGGATCCACATTTTTGTCTTGGAGTCATATCTACTCTTTCAAATACTTTCCAGTCCCACAGGAAATGAGGAATAAAACCTGGATGCCACTCAACCTAATGAGAGTTCTGCCACTGACATCAGTGGGACAGGGGGTTCATAAGTAAAAAGTATTTCAATACAATTGTTTTAGACCACTTTACAAAGCTCCTATTAGACTTGAGTTGAACTAAGTGAGAACACAACACACAGTCATCTAAGAACACATCAAACATTACTTTTAGGAAATTCTATTAATAATGAATTAGCTACCCACTTAAAGATTATGATCTAAGGTTCTAAGTGTCCTCTATTTTATGAATATTTGAATGCCTAGTACATTGAAATGTCAGAACAGACACACCCCCTTACAGAGCTCATGCACCTCAGGTAAAAATATCAGGTATATTCAAGTAAGAATCAGGCCCAATTATATTAGTTCCCCATCTGAAAGGAAAATTTGCAAACTTCTGGTCAGCTACTGATGGTAAAACACATTCAGAGTTCACAGTGTCTCCCATCAATATAGAAGTGGACTCTGAAAGAATCGCTTAGGCTGTGAACTCTCACTACTTGCATTCATCACATTACTATTCCCACAAGCAAGGAAGCTGAAACAATGTTTTAAAAGACCCTTCTCTTATGCACTGAGATAACATGGTGTAATACAATGCCAAGCCGCTAAATCCAATATCACTGATGGATTAACCCCCAAACATTAATAACTATAAGTAATAATGGAATAAGAAAAACATTTTCATTTATAAGGACCTATTAATAATCCAGCAAAAATACAAAGATACTTTCTATACGCTGCATAAATATGCAAAAATGACACCCTACAGGCTGCAAACAGAAATTTCTAGGAAAAAAAAAAAGGCTCTTCTTTTGTCCTATACTTTGCAATAAAATATATTTTAAATTACAGAAATCTGTGGCCTAGAGGTGTTGGACCTAGATGGTTCAAGGAAGCTTCTTACTGCCATTAGGTCACTGGTTCAGTTCCAGCCAAACCATTACCATCTGCTTTTTGCTCAGTAGGTCGCACAAAATGAACTGCCACCCTGATTTAGTTTCCATAAGGCAAAGGTTCACATTGCAAGTACCAACTTTAGCACACAGCAGAGAGACCAAAAGAAAAAAAGAGCTTCGTGACTCAGCTAATTTTCTCATCGTAGAGATGGCCTTCAGGTCAAAGCACTAGCCTATTGACAGGGGGAAGGCTACTATTTTGTGCATGACTCATGCTTTCCATATCCATCATTTGACACTGTTCACAACAGTTGCAACTAGCTTGTTAGGGAGAAACAAATTGTAAGAGACAATAACTCATTACCTTTAAACAAGATATTTAAAAGGAGACTAGGATTTACGTTGACCAGATGGAATCAGAGATGCTAGTATCCACTTTTGTTCATCAACATCAACATCTAAATCATCATGAAAAGCAAAGCACACTCTTTATTAATTAAAACCTTGTCCCTATACAATTTAGCATAATTTGTTAGAAATCAGCAACTCAGATTACCTCATGACTTGTACTCTTCCCTTCATTTTTTTCCTTCCCTGAAAGCAGAGAATCCATCAAAAGATCACTGTCAGTAGATCATTTCATAATAAGGATGTCTGAGTATTGCTTTCCAGTATGTAGAAGACTAATATTAATTCCATAGGTCTCAATAGCATATTTTTATATTATGAAAAGACAATTTCCTTAAATTTAATAACTCAAATGCGTATGCCCTGAATTTGTCTCTAGAACAACATTTAATTTAATATTTCTCTTTAGTGACAAGCTAGTGAAAAAGTTTAGGTACTCTTATCTACTTCCACTCTTTCTTCCAATGAGAAAATGGCCTTATAAAAAGGGTACTTGTTTCATAACTTAACTAGCTTCCTTCTTCCTTTATGATAATTACAATTTCAGTCTTATATGTATATCTTATTTTCTCCATTTCATATCTGGTTTACTGGCTCTCTATATATTTCGAAGCCACTTGAAAACCATTCTTATTGCTCTACTATGGCTTTGTTGTCTTTGATGCATTATTATCCATAAGAATCACATATTTATTTTTCACTTTCTGCAGTTTACCTTTAACAGAAAAGCAGTTTTATTTCTTATTTAGCCATAAAAGAAGCAGTCCTTGTTTTAAGGGATAAAAGACCAAAGATCAGATTCTATGTTTTTATATAAAAAGATGCATTTGATGAAATTCTATTTCTCTACTGTTCATCTAACTTCCCTTTCACACGCTAATGGTGATAGCAGTATTAATCACCACATAGTCACATAACATTGAAATTCTGCCTAAGCATATCTGAATAGTATTTTCCTACAGCATTTCTGGGGAGCAAAGTTTTTAGCAAATTAATATATACGCATGCTTCTTCATCTTTGTCCCTAGTTGGTTGGGGGTTGGCAGAATTTATTTTTAGCCTGTACTTCTGCTTATCCCACATCTCTGTCCGCTTTCCTGAAAAAAGCATGGATAAGTACACCTTCACTCATAGAAACACACAAACTGTGAGCAACTCACAGAATTACTGTAATTATACTACCAAATAATGATTCCTTTTCTGGGCTATAAATATGTCAGGGAAACTTAGATGCAAAAGAGAAGAAGGTGGTCTGAAAAGCCTTTTTTTTTCAGTGGAAATGCCAAGTAAATCAACACTCATTTAACACAGAAGTACTTTTAAAGCAACTCTTTATACTAATAGAAGGAACACATAACCAATCTTTACTCTTTGAAAGCGTGGGATCTAAAAGTCCCATTAATAGTATTTCCTAGATAACTTACTTGTGATTCTCCACATTAAAATGTGAGGATCATCAAAAAGACGTCCAGTTAAGGCTCCAAAATAGTAAGCCAAGTTTGAATGTGAGTGTAAGTGGGAACAAGATGAGTTGCTCCTTTTTATTGCGTGTTACGATTTAAGCCAACTGGCTGAAAGTTTTATTATTTTAATACATACTAAAAACTCCGGTAAGTAAAACTTTTTTGTGTCAGTTTCTTGATGTATCACCATGGCATTCCATGCTAGCTTTCAGCAACGTGTTCTCTGTATAAGCCTCTTCTATTTTACATATTTCGTCTATTACACTGTAAGTTTGAGGTTTGTATATTGGAATAATAAATCCTTTAACTCTAATCTTCTGTTTGTACTATTTAAAGTGACTAAGACCGAGCCATCTCATTCAACCGAATCACTCCCTGTGGATGTTCAGTCATATCAGGTGCCTTCAATGGAAAAAAACCTCAACTGTTGCTTACTGCTGTCAGAGGTTTAGGAGACAACATAGCTACTGGTGATAACAGCTATAATACATAATAGTTACAGTGATCCTGGTTCTAATTCTCCTGGTGCACCATAAACAAAACTGTTCACTGAGTTTCTACCAACTAGATCAATAAATTACATTTGAGGGAATGGTTTGCATGATGGGGCTCTGCCTGGTCTTTCCAACAGAAACTTCATCACAAGGAATGGCCCAAGAGTAGTGCATTCATGTTGATATTTTGAGTACAGGCTGAGTTAGCAACACACACAGATTCTTCAGCTTGTGTTTGCTTCATGGATGAGTATCAGTTGTACGGCCGTGGGATGAGCAATAACAGTGAGTTTATCTAAATGCTTTAACACCAGGAGCCACCTGATTAGTTTTGACTTAAATAGAAATATTTCTTCGAGAAGCTTGGAAACATGATTTAACTGTAGCCTAATGGTTCAAAAATAAGGATGTTAATAAAAGTACCTGATCACTCATTAATAAAAACTCATCATCAAAGTGGACAATATTCTTTTAGGCTATACAGCAGCATAATGCTAACTTCCTAACTAAAAATAAACTAACTGCTGAAGACTGTACCAAGTCATATCCAGAATACAAAGCCTTTTTTCCAACAGGCAAGAACTTTTTTTCAGTTATCTTCAGAAGGTCCTTAAAGAACTGGTACCTGATGAGTAGACAATTATCACTAAATCTTGAGAAATATACTTGCATAATTTCCCCTGGACTCCTGACACTTCTTGTTGATTGAAGTTAATTACTTGCATGACTCCTGCAAACCAAAAAGCAATTTTGCTTCTATAAAGGGCATTCAATAAACCTATTCTCTTCCTGACCACAGAAAATGGGAATCTGGTTAAGTTCATAAAACACAAAAAGAGAGATCCCAGAAAGCTTTGTAAAAGGGTTTCTCACACATAAATAATTAAAGCGTTAAGGAGTGGAAGTTCTCACCACTGAAATTTCCTTTCATTTAATCTGTTAGGAGCAGGGAATATTTCCTTTACAGAAAAAGTAGAACTGGGTTGTGAAAACTTTCAGAAGACCCAAAATGGATGTTAGGTGACCCCTCCTCTGCTCTACGGGAGCTGTACTACTGTGTGCCAATGCTGACAACTGGAGTGTTTTCCCCTGTTTCATAGAGGGTGACAACTGCAAGAACCAAATATTCAGGAAAATCCAAGCAAGTTTACAGTGAGTTAATGATTTAATTATTTTCATTTTACATTTAACTATGTCATGATACAATGTGTCCCAGCTGGAAGGAAAGATGCAGTTCTAAAAGATGAAGTATAAACGCCATACAGTCAGTTCAAAATCTAACACAGAAATATGGGCCTCGCTCAATTGTAGGGGCTTTGTCTCTCCAAATTATAAGGGCTTTGTAAGTTGCTCTGTGACCTATAGCACTGTCCAGAATATCTGTGGCACTACAGGTTGTGACTGTATGTTTAACCAGCTCCTCCTTTCTTATGATGAGATTTACAAAGGGCTTCTTTGAGACAGCCTTACAGCTGTTCTCTGTATACCTGTACCAGGCTGCCAGCCTGAAAGAGTAATGCTTTATTAGTACACAAAGACAGGTCATCTAACAACGGAAAAATAGCCTAAGGATACTCTCTGCAAGCTTCTGATTGACTCAGATTGCACTGAGGTCAAATATCTACCCTTAGCCATTAGCAGTTGGAGTTTCATTAATCTTTCTTACCTTAGAAACCACAGGCAACTCCCCTGGAATACAGTAACATTAGCAATTTACTATTCTTTTATCATGGTTTAAAGTATTCTGGCTGTGACAGCCATTCCTTATGGCTGATTTGTTTCTGAATTATGTTACATTAAAGGCTAAAATTTATTACTCCAAATTTTTGCCTCTCCAGAGAAGGAGAGAACCAGTACGGAGATTTTTTTTCTGGATTCCTTTATTATTATTATTACATTCTTTCTGTATATTCTTTTATAGTCAGAGGCTTTTGCTATTGCTGTGAACTTTCATTTATTAATCTGATAAACTAATAGCTGTGAATGTCCAACTTGCAAAGTTCTATATGTAGCATTTCTGCAGCACGTGTGAATAAGCAGCAGAAAATGCACCAAAATAGTGGTAAATTTGCACAGTTAAAATAGCAAAATCTCTGAAATTCTTAAGGAAGGATCCAATAGCAGCTTAGTTAGCTTGTCAAGTCTGTATATTTTACAATGTATACTGCAGATTCAATTATGATCACTAAATTAAATGCTGAAAGACAGTTATAAATAATGCTTTCTATAGATAGCATCAGTTATTATCTTGTGGACAGATAGTATCTATCTTTATAGATAGATAAAGATATCTACTGTCCTCCTCTTTGAGTGCTTCCCTGCTTCCCCACTCCAATTATTCATTCAGCAGCTTCTGTGAATCATTTACTGGTCTTATAATTTAATTTCCTATATTAGAATGAAGAAAAGAAAACTCTTGCAAACCACTCTCTTGAATTTTCAGACTACCTTCAGGAGGTAAAGAGGGTTGACCTGACTCAAAATGAACCATAATAATCTATCAGGGACCATTACATAAGTAAGAATCAGCCAAAATGCAGAAGCATGTCAAAGGTCCTCCTTGGGGCATTTCCCAGTTGTTTTACATTGCCCAAGTACTGCAAAGCAATGAAAAGTTGAGGATCTGGCTCTTAGCTATTAAAAAATGATCTCCTAAAATATTTCTGTATCTGGTACTACAGTTAAAACATTTGCCGGAGTAAATTCCCTAGGAAACCCATCCTGCACAGTGCAAGTCTTGTAAGAAAAGAAAAGGAAATAACTAAGCAGAAACCAGACTAACTTAAATAATTGGAATAACATGTTACTCTAACCTTCTTGCTTCTTTCCCCTCGCGCTCTCTCTTGTGGTCATCACTTCCTTTCATCATGCCACTTCCAAAGTTTCAGTCTGAGGCAAGGATTATAACTTTTCCATGGTATTATTGATGTAGAGGCAGTGGGTAAAATGGTGACAATCCCAATGCAAGAAGTATAGAGTTGCACGTTGGAATTATGACTATGCTACTCCAAAACGTGCACAGTGACAGAAGCACGATGCTGCTCAATCATCCTCTAAACCACCCTGTCACTCTGTAAACTCAGGTCAGTTCCAATTCTGTGCAATGAAACTGAAGTTTCACTGGTGAGACATATATTTGTACCTATCTAAATGTTGGCCAGATTAGATAATAAACTCTTTAACAATAATTCATCACTCTATCCCTTGTGCTTTTTATCAGACTGGGTTTTGGCATTTTTCTGACTGATAAGTGCTTTATAATGTCTTTTTAATGAAAGCAGACAGTCTGATGCTACTTGTGATTTGAGATCTCTATTTAGATTATGTACATTAATCGAACAACAAATTAGGCCGGTAGAATCTAATGTTTGCTTTATCACGCTGTTTTATCTGAATTAGGAAAAGAATTATCACCATACGATGTGAATGAGCACGTGTTCAGTTACTTCTTGTAAGTGAGGCTGATTAGAACTTGCTGTGAACAAACCAACCAATAGCTTGAAATAGTTAAAAAGCTTTGTACGAGACCTTGAAGAAATGTAACCTTGGGAAAAGTTGACGCGAGTAAGGGCTACTGCACAATTCTGGCCGTTGTGCTCCCATCTCATCCCTGTTTCTGGCTTTGATGTAGATGTTTTTTCAAATGCAACGGAGTAACTGAGGTAGGCAGAAAATTGAAAGAGCAAGAACAGGGAGCATGAACACTTAACACTGTACGGCACAAACTGTACAACAAAACCCAACAGCATTCTCCAAACAACAAGTTAAAATTGCCAGGTGCATTAGACAGACACTGCTGCGCAATTTGGAAGACTTAAAAATTTTCAGTATTAAAACTTCTCTCTTTGTAGTGTAAGACAGACTTCAGAAAACAAAAAAATTAATTATTTAGCTCTCACGATAGGTTTTATTTCCTTGACTATTAGATATAAAGTGTAACGTTCTGATACATTAACTCGTCAACAGATTGAGAAACCTTTAGTTCAACACTAGTAGTACCTCAGGATAATAAATAATGGTGATTCTTGTTCAAATACACAGGGTTCAATTTGTTGCCCTGCATGAGATTGAGAAAAGAGCAACCTAATGACTTTGTTGCTGTTTTCTGTCTCTAGATTGCTGAACAGTGATTATACACTGCAGTCAGGTTAATTGTCTTTGCTCATGAAACATAAGATATGGTGAAATTCAGTTACCCTCACTATTTGGAGATCAATGAAGAAAAATGTTTTAATACCAAAACCTTCAAGTATTCATCCATTTTTTTAACAAAAGCAAATTCCTAATGAAACAAATAGGATTAACAACTGATTAAAAATTGAGCAATAATTTTTTTTGTTTTATCTTTGAAGCTTTGAAATTTTTCAAGAGAGGGAGGTTTCTAATCTCAGTCAGATATGTCAGTACAACAGTATCAAAGATAATTTCCAATTTGAAAAATCTTAGCAATTCTAGCAAAGAGACAGTTTTGGCCACCTTTACATACTAAATAGCATCCTGTAACAGAAATAGGTCTACTGGACCAATACGGTCCCTGTTATTGTATGTTACTGATAGCACTAAAAAATCTATTGTAGTAAAGTCACGGAACCCCATTCACAAGCCCATACATGCTGCACCAGACACTGAGCAAACACAAAACCTGTCACACATTTAACAATCGTAAGTAAAAGGATGACTCAAGCTGTCATCACTGCAAATAACACTACCATAGTCTAACTCTTGGGAATATAATTACCCCTTTGAAAACACTCAGCCCAAATTATTTGTCACTTTAATCCCATGTAAACTCTGTCTTGAAGGACCCAAAGTAAATTATTAGTATGTAAAAACATCTGAAAACCATGACCTTTGAGGCCACAGACCACCATTAGTCCTCAAAATATCCTGTATATCCTCAATTTCTAGGGGCAAACACTAGAATGGCATTTCTTGTGAGTCTGCAGACCAACTATAGTAACTGCCAACATCCTTCATACCACAGTCCATTCACGGAACATCAATGAACTAATCTGTTCTAGCTGTTCAGTAACACTGACAGTCTACAACTGCTTTTTAATAGCTTAAGATAGGCTTTTCTTTAATAAATGACAGCAAATTCTAAAAATTCCTACTTATTAAAGGACTGACATGGAAGTCTACTGCATGGCTTTTTGGGATTCTGAAAACACAAATTTTTTTCTACAATAAAGCTTCTTCCCCAGTCCCCAGGATACATAAAAAATCACTAGATTTCTTTAACCTTAATGTCTCAGTGCCACTTAATTTGTCTTTGCCAAAGGTATGCGATTTTAAATGGTCTTTTACCCTACTCTTCACCCTCATAATATTCTTTGTTTTCCCTCTGATAGGTTTTTAATGAATTCAGAAGAGGAAAAAAAAGGCTGATGTTACCATCTCTTTGACCCAACAATCTGTTAAAAATCAGTTAGACAACCCATCACACCACACCATATGCTTCACAAAAGTGGGTGTTTAACACTTGTGCCAAATTTCTCCAAAAATATTTAGAATAGTCCCCAACCAGTTGACTAATGTGTACCAAACAGGTTTTATTTCCTGATAGATTTTATCCAACAATGTGATGAATACCTCTTCCAAACAAAAAAGCAGGGGCTGTAGTTCCCAGCGTGCAGAGGAGCTTCAAATAATACCAAGATAATTTTTGTTTATAACTCTGTGCCAGTCTGGCTTTGTTGATATGTTCCTAGTTATCTTAAGATCCTATTATGTCTTCTCATGCTTATCCTTTCAACTGAGGCACTTGCTGAGAACATTATAGTTGAGGGAGCGAATAAGCTATTTTTCTGTTCAAGCCATCTGTCTGTTTTAACAGATTCAGCATGGTCTCTCGCATTTGCTCCTCTTTTAAGTTTCTTAGACACCTTTGGGATATTGACTGGACAGACAGAACTGTCTGAAAGGGTTTTTTTGAAGTGAGGTTTTTTGGGTGTGTGTGGAGCCTGCTGAAATTACAGAAGAAATAGTTTTGCCATTTGTTTTTACTTTATGACATGACAGAAGCCAGAATCCTTTTCCAAATGCTGAATAGGGAAACCAAATTTAGCAGGTATGAGCTTTACTCACTAGAAAATTTGATTCAGCCCCACCAACACTAGTGATGGATTTGGCACGGGCTAGGCAGATAGGTTTGGTGGATTCTCCTTTTTCAGGCTATATTCACAAAATCAAGAAAACACAGGAGGAGATGACAAGGAGACAACAGTTCCCTCTTCTGTCATAGGAGCCTTGAACCCTCATCTCAGAGGAAATGCCCTGAAAACTACCGCATGTTTGGAGAAGTCTCCTTGAAAGTACTTCCAAGACCATCAGACAAACAGTGTTGGACAAGTGTCTGCTACCTCCTGGAGAGCAGGGAAGTTGCAGTTCCTCTTCCTCCTTTGTTGATTTGACTTAAATCTAGCCCAGCATTTCTGTTGCCTTGTTTAGAATAGAAACATTTCTTGCTACAGAAGTGAAACATACTGGTTTAGGCCAAATATGACATTTTTATATGATATTATGCTGTTTTCTTTTGGTGACTCGAAGTCTCTTTTTCATTAGATGGCTGAACCAAAAGATTGGTCATTGATGTGGTGCCTTTACTGTTCAGAGGAATCATCAGTGGAGAAAGGAGTAGGAAATTAATCCAGACTCAGAACACACTTCAGAAAGACGACCCAACCCTGAGTGTCCTCTGTGATACAAGTACCAAGCTCCATTGATCAGATTTCTCTCGTGCAAAGTGACCACCTTGATTCAAAGGGGAAAACAGCAATCTCTCTGAATAGTAAAGGAAGTAAAGGCATATGAAGGACAGAGTAGAGTCTCTATTGTATTTTAAGTACAGCAGTATTTAAACTAAAGCAGTCAATTTATTCTTTATGCGAACACAAATACATTTTCCAACAAGGACAGAGAGACAGTGTGTATCATCCATTGCTACATATGTCATAGTAAGAAATATTATCACAAAAATGGAAAATAATCTCCCTCAAACAGGAAATAATCTCAATAATCTCAAAAGCAATCTCAGCAATCTCGATTTTTTTCATTTCAGTGATGCATCTTTCACAGAAAAGTAACGAACATTTCTGATAACTATTCCTTTAAAGATTTCACAGAAGTGCTGTGAGAATTGCTGTTAGAGGGAACAAAGAATAAGCTGTGTTAACAGGGACCAGTCTTTGGGGGAACACTAATTTCTAGGAGCCTCTAAAACCTCTGGTATTTACTGCTGTCATCAGTTGCCACACATCTTGCTCTGAGAGTAAAAATATACACCTATTTCCTGGATTGTTTGCTTAAAATAGTCTGATTTTATTGCTCAGCTGCAATGTCACTGAATCACAAATACCTTTTGACCGCAGGTCAAGATGAGAAACAACAGCGCAAGCAGTGAGTTGCAAAGTTACTATGTGGTTCAAGCAGCAGATGGGTTGCTTCTGAAAAAAAGTCTGCCAACTGGCAAGAGAAATGTTAGACTGAGAAAACAATATCTCAGTTTTGTGGAGACAGCTCCCGCAGTGGCATTCATTTTTATCATGAGATGGACTTTGTCTCACTGTGAGCTTTCAGCTGCAGCACAGGGAAGAATTTTTTTTAATTCCCTCACTCTTTCAGACAAACAAACACATCCTCAATGTCACTATAACAATTCTCTAACATTAAATCTAATATTAATGTTAATTTGCTCACATACCCTGAACTTATTCCATCTCCAGGTAGCAAAGCTTCAAATTATGGGTTCTCAAACAAGGTTCAACAAGCAGGTACCCTTCAATGATCTGGACACTTGCAGTGTCATAAGTGTAGCTAGCGATGAGATTCACTGTTCAAAAGTCAACATTTTCAGGAGAGCACTTTACTGTTATTTCAATAAGAATTTACATACGACAGTGAATGAGGATAAAATGCACATAGACTACTACATTTGTTGTGGAAACTATTGTTGGCTTTCAGCAATAATGGCTTACATAAGGAAGTATCACACATCTCAGACACTGAAACACCTTGTTCTGCACATCTGCTTATGTCTGGTCCACAGTTCAAACATAGCCCATACTACTCGTTGTTATAAAGGAAATTGGATAGAAAAGAACAATAAGAAAGATCTAAGAAAGAAAGAGGGGAGAGGAGATTCATCTGAGAATATTGAGAATAATATTAATACCAGACAATATGTTCATAATGAGTGAGCACCCTGAAAAAGGGCAGCATTGAAACTCTGAAAAATCAAAAGGCTGCATTAAAACACCTTAACAAAGAACAACAACAAATAATCCATCTCTTACATAAAATGTGTGAATCAGTAGAATTATCACCATCGCTAGATCAACTGAAAATGAGATAAGCACCCAGAAAAGAAGTCTTTTACATCCTTCTGTGGAAGGGTATCCATTTGTTTACAAGCATACATGTAGACCATTTATCACAACCCAGGCAAATTCCTAAATTATTTCTCAATGTTTTTCACTTTCAGACACTAAAATTAGAATTCTGTGACAAATGTCTGTATGCTACTTCTCATCACGTACATTCTCACATGATTTTAGTTTGGAAACTCAGTTCTCCTTAGACAAACTGAGATTTCCTACTTTCATTATTCTCTAGTTCATCACTTCACAAGCAAAATGTCTTAAAGACTTAAAGCTTTTCCTGTGTACAATGAGTAACAAGTCTATACCCAGCTCTATATTGCCTTCATCTTAAGGATTTCCAAAGACAAGAGCAAGCTCCATTGGAGAAGCAATTTAGCAGAGAACTTTTTTTTTATTCTTACCCAGTTTCTGAGCTGGGTTGATACAGCTGAGGACAAGGGGAAAAGGTGACTTCATGTTCCACCAAATCATGACCCAGTCACTTTCAGGCCAATCTCAGATGTACTAAGGTTTCAGCGAGGTTGCTCTGTCTTAAATTGACTTTCCTTAGCGCTAATCTGATTAATCCAGTTTTATTGCTGCGAATGGATGGATTAGTATAAAGAGATCAGCAAGGGAGCTAAGAAGTCGGTCTGAAATATTTCAGATCCACTTCTTTTCTGTTAATTTGTATGTGCAAACATAAAATCAAGTCAGGAGTAATTTCCATTAAAAGCTATGAAAGGACTCAAAGTTAAAGTATTCATATGCTGTTGCTGAGTTCAGATTCTTTCTATTGCGATGATTATTTAGGTATACACTGTACCTAAAGTTTGTTCTAAACACAACAGCAAATAAATAAGCATATGCATGTAGGAAATATCTACAACCTCATGTATTCTACTCCTCAAGAGACAGCAGGTAAATGTATTAATGCTGGTAAAACCTCATTCTTATAATGTCCGTATCAATAAATCTCTGAAACAAAATGTTTTAAAAAATTAGCAAGCTGCAGATTAAATGATGTTTGGTAACATTTGGTATTTTTATAATGACCCTACTATGGAAAATATGTGACAAATTTAAAAAAATATATTGCTATGAAAAACTGCCTGTGAAAATCTTAACTAACAAATCTTATAATTATCTAATTAAACATTTAGAAATCAAAAAGATCACATTAAAAATCTTTTTGTTGTGCAGAAAAGAAATGTTTCTTTATTGTTTCAAAAATTAACCATCACCGTCTTTCACATGCAACAAATGCATTTTACGCATTAAATACACGATGAGATAGCACTAGAAGACTGCAGGGAGATTACGTGGTATCTTTTAAAGAGATTCTCAATATAATTGGAATAAATTGTAAAATTAACTTTTCATTCTTCCTTGCCAAAGTTAAGGTCCTTCCTATCTTGCACCACACTATCCATTTTGCTAGACTACAGGCTGAAGGTTTATGACACTTGCACACTAGGATATCAGCTATAATTAAGCAAAATCAAGCAGACCTTTGTCACTGATATCAGGAAAAAAGGGGGCCAGGTCTATATCAGCATTTGAATCTTCAGTGAAGGATGTCAATTCTGCAAATTAAAACTTGTTCTTTCTTGAACTTTCAACTTTAAAAGTCTGTTATAATGTATAACTCCAGAAAGACAATGAAAATGAAAATAAGTAGCCTCACTGATGTATTTTGTAATACAGATAGCGTAAGTGGCTGTTTAAAGTAGTAAGAAAAATATAGTTGACATATCCTGGTCATATCCTAGTGGGGTTAATTCAGATTAAAACCTGACAATCTATTTTATGTTAAAAAAATATTTCTCAGCAGCTACCTTCTGAAAAATGATGCAGCTTTTGCAGTCCTAAGAGACATCTGGAAGCACTGAGGAACAATTACGTAAGCTAAGGTTAGGGCTGTTTTCTTTACTGAATTTCATTACATTGAGAGGTCAAACTATTTTGTTGCATCTTAGAAAGAAAATGAATTTAGCTCTAACCGAACATTTACACACTCTTTAATGCAGAATTTGTTGACAGGACTTCTGATTTATTCTGTGATGTAAACATCATGGTCTCTAAGTAAAGAAGTTTGCTACAGTTTAACCTATACAGACAGTATCATAAAATATGTGGAGCCCTCATGAATTTTTCAAGCAGATCTAATTAAGAAGTATGCTTTAATATGCATGGTCTTTATTTATTAGCAAGTTGCATCACACACCTTATGTTGTATTTACGTGTATCATGATGTAATTACAGCTGTAATGATACAGACTGACACATCCTACTTGTACACTGCTTCCTTTTAAGATCACCAGAAAATGATTTCTGCCATAACCACAGTCTGGCTTCACAAATGTAGGCACCCCCATAATAAATCTTTCAAACAGCAGCTAACATACATTAACATTAATAAGCCATTGAACGAGACTCCAGAAACTGCACGTTTCTCCTCATTAGATGACTTAAATTCTAATTTAGAATATAAATGGAAAAAAGACAAACTGATAAAAGTTATGCAAGAGGTTAAAAAGTACTTTACAGTATATGTGCAAAAAGAGGAGAAGAGGGACAAAAATAAACCTCAGTTTGCAAGAGTCTCTCTCTCCAAGTGGAGGGTTTAAAAACTGATACTTAGCAAAAATGTTCTGAAATTGTGTCTCTATAGGGAATTTTTTTAAAAAATCCATTAATAACATGTTTGCTGTTGTTGAAGTGTCTATTATGAGGCTCAGGCTGTGTGAAAGCCTGTCTCTCCACAAGAGAGATATGACAGGCTTGTCAGGAGGGATAGGAGATGGCTGAAGATAGATATGTGCTGCCCTGTTGACAAGTGGTGGGGACAGGCAAGGAGATGGATCAGTAAAAATTTCCATTAAATCAAGAAAAACACAACTTGCCCCTAACATCACCTCTGATAGTTTCTTACGCCAGCTGCTTCCCTGACACCCTACTGAGGAACAAATTGCTTTCCTAGCAGGACATTTGGACACTACTGCATTAATAGATATGGATCCCAGCATGCCAAGCCAAGCAAGAAGGCAATTTAATATGAGCAACACTGTCATCTCAATTTAGGACAACAGTTAGGATGCCCTACAGGGCATTGCAACAGCTTCTAGAAGTACACAGTGTAAGACATTCTTTCCGTCTTAAGGCTATAGAAAGCTGGTATTTCTAGTAAACAGCCAAGCCAAGGAGAATGGAAATGTAAATGCATAGATGACAACAGCATTGTACTGTCTAGGAGCACCAGTTTCGGTTCAAGGGCCTTTCATTTCTGTAGAGGACTGCAACAAAATTTGCAGGGGAAAAAAAAAAAAGAGGAAAAAACCTTGAGGAGATAGGAATAACACTAGGTGGCAGGAATTTTACTTTCAGGTAGAGCTGAATTTCAGAATAAAAATTTAGCCAGTTCAGATAGCTGTCTAAGTAACAGGAAGGACACAGCAGAAACTTTTAGTATTTACTTTCTAATAGTGAATGTTTTTAAAGTCTGTAGTTGTTTTCAGTAATTGCGCTTTTATATTTGCACTCCTCATTGCAATCTCCAGCTAAGTCGAAAGTGGAAAATAAAGTGGACATGTCATACTTTGAACACAGTGGGTGGTGTAGTGGGGTAAATTCTCCATGACTATATGGAGATAAAGGATTGGGGATTTCCTGAGTTACCAGCACCCACATTCCTGCAAGTCTTGAGTAGTTTGGCGAGGCAATGATTCTTCGATGGTATGCAGTAAGAGAAGAGAAGCATGAATAGTGGAATCATCTGATGAAGGGAATAACAAGACTTTTTCTGAATCTTACTGTCTCTTTAGGAAAAAAACCTCCTCGTCTGAGGAAGATGTTTCAGGTTTAAGTGGCGTTGCAGACAGACTGCCTTGGAAGGCAGCTTCAGAAGGAAGTTGAAAAATTAGGGCTGTTGGAGGGGACTTAGGGGTGGCTATGAGAGAAAGGGAGCGAGCAAATGGGTGTCTTCTCTGGAAAACAGCAGTGTTTCCTCTATGCTGTGCACAAAGATCAGATCTACATGGTAGATAAAGCAAAGCTATGACCCCTTCTCTGGATATCTTGATGAAGGATGCTTTAGAGAAAGTATTTCCTGACCAACTTGCTATCCCAGTTTTGCAGAGGCAAACTCCACCTAACTTGATCCAGCTCCAAGCATGGTTCACATACACTGTTACTCAAAACATTCCCATCAGCAGCACAGGTCCATCTTCCTGCTTGCTTGCAGCTCCTGAAGGTGTTCACCTACGCATGACAGTATGTGCCCCTTGGCACAAGTGTAGAGCTACAACAACATCTGTCCAGATGTCTAATCAGTATCAGGAAGACATTACAGGGATATTCCCAAAGACAAAACTAGATATAATACTTCAAATTTTCTAGGTGAACATGAGGTTTCACAGAAGTGCTGAGGGTTAAGTCTTGTCCCCTCTCTTCAGGGGACCTACTCAAAGGTTCCTCCTCTGACTGGTTCATCTGCACACCATATAAAGACAGTGTGAACAGAAACAGCAGCATTGGTTGATTTGCAGTTGGTCCCTTCCAGAACAACTATATCATGTCTAGATAACTACTACTCCAACAAAATCAGCAGCTGCAGTGGAGGGACACACATCTTTTTCAGGAGTGTAAGTGGACAGGGGACCCTTTTGACTACAATTCTCTACTGTCCTTGCAATTTTCTTATTCAAAATGACAAGGAAATAGAAGGCTGCATGTTCTGGTGGCTTTACTCATTGCAAGCCCATTGCACAGCCAACTAATGATGCAAGGGAGCTGTGGCACCATTTGAGAAGAGGATGTAGATAATTGTTGACTACAATACCAAAAACGGGATTCCCTGACTTTACCGGTAGCTTGGCTGCTGGAAGATCTTTCTGGTCTCCTATGTGTCACCTATTAGTCAGATGGTGTCATTCAGTGCCCTATAACTTTAAACTGATCTTGGGTAGAGTGAAGAATATTGGTCTGTGGAAGCAGGGATTGTTCAGAAGTCCTCTCAAAACCCCAAAGCATTTCTAAGATTATGATAGTAATAAAAAAGAAGCCATCCAAATATTAGAAGTCGCATAGTTAACCACCTGTGAAATTATGCCATAAAACTTAACAACTACCCTTCTTGGTGGGGAAACGTCCAGACATTCAGTGTTTGCTTTATCTTCTCTGAGCTCTGCTCAGCTCTTGAAATTGTCTTCTTGTGTAAGAAAACTACTCAGTTGCTTGTTAAAACATTTTAGAATAAGCAGCACCTACTGCTATCCTCAATCTTGACTAATCTTCACATTCCAAATTACACTATATATGACAGGAAACAACACACAGTTCTCTATACTGCTGATACTGCCAGGTTTTTTCCCCATTGCTTCAAGGTACATGAAATGAAACAGCTCTTTGACAAAACAAATCAAAGCGGTACTCACTTACTCTAGGTATGTGGTGGAGCAAGTCAAGACATCAGAAAAAAAATCTTCCAGTTTCCTTCACTGACAAGCCCAGATTGAAAAATGTAAAACCAGAAACATCTGAAGCAATGTTTTCAGAGTATTTCTAATAATGAAAATAGTGAATTGTAAATTTCAGTGATAGAAATTTACTGGAATTATCTTGCGCCGTTCTTATCTCTGTAGCTGTTTACAGAGCTTGCTTGTATGCAAAAGAACAGAATGTTAACATGTGAAGTTATTCCATTCCTGTCCTTTAATTTTATTGACAGTGCACTTAATTGGTCAGTATTTTCAATTCCTTGATTCACAATCAAGTGCTAAACAATGCGGTACAAGTTCTAATGACATGACAGCTATAATTAAACTGTGCTACATGATGGTACAACTGAACTACACAACGTACCCGATTGATCTGACTGTACCTATCATGGTCAGAAAGAGCAGCCTTTATTACTTCTAAAAAATGATTAGTTTTAAATCAAAAAGCAAGCTAGAAAGATGAATATCTGTTTTTTTAAATGTCCATTCTAGTTTATCTTCACTATGTGATGTTTTCAAGTTTAAAAGAGTACAAACAAAAAAAGCTTTCCAAGACCAGTCACGAGAGATCAGATCTAAAAAAGGCCATGTATGAACAGCTCATCATTGTCTAGAAAAGATTCTTCCCACCTAAGTGAAACCAGCATTACATGCAAGGAGGTCCTATCATTACTAAGATCTTGAAGCCACTGTGAATTGCTCAGAATATCAAACAATCAAAGCAGATCACCAGATGAATGAAAGTAGCCAATGCCAAAAGTGACATTAAGGCAAAATGAAACTCCCAGTTAATATTCCCATTAGCTTTTTCCTTCTGCCTGATGATCAAAGTTTAAAATACCAGCCACAACTACTTCATCAGAAATAATCATAATGTGACATAATCTTGTTAAATATTAATATCATATTTCTTTTCAGAAGCTAGGTTTATATTTCGTGGGATACTGCTTCCAAGGCACACAATCATTCTTTGGGAAGCAAAAATAAATATTTTCAGATGCTTGAGAAAAATACACGTTTTAATATGCATTTTTAGACACAGTCAAATGCATGAATCCATACAAAACCTAAGAATTTCACTCAATTCCTAAATACACTTCTAGCTCATAACAAGACATTAGTTGCACTGGTATCAGTAAGAAAGGGTTCTTGCTGCTCTTAATATTTCTGTGCAATTTCCATCAACTGTTGAAAACGTACGATATATGCATACATGCAAGAACACCTTCTTAACTTATTGAAGAAGCTTTTAAAAAGTTGGGTCTCCTGATTGTTGTCACTCAAATATTCCTGCAACTTCCATTTATGAGAACCGGCCACTGACAATGGCAAAAACTCCCATAATTTTAATATCAGAACAGATTAAATAAAAAGTGTGACTGAACTTGATTTTCAAATTTGTTTTATCAAGCCCCACATGACAAGGAAACTCAGATATGAACAATCTTCCACTCCTAGAAACCAAATACTTTTCCTTGCTCATCTTCTCAGCGTATTCAAATAGAAAGGTTTGACTACAGAAGCCTGAAAAGCAGGAACGCATGAAAAAATTAATGATAAAGTCTCATTGCAACCGTATAAGGAATACCAAAATAAAATGAAGGTTTATGAAAGGGTTTATACTATTCACAAAATAAAAATATTGCAAGGTAAAATGCCATAGAAAACACAGTTGTACTACAGGTGTACCTTTAAATGAATATGACTTCTCTGCTGCCTACAAATGTTCTAAAATCCATCTTTTGCTGCATTGTGTATATGCATGTATTGTTCTCTGTGTAAAATCACAGGAAAGTCTCAATAAAGAGACAAAATGAAGAAACTGAAAAATGTGTTCAATGAATTCATGCAACAGCAACAGGCTTATTTAAAAACAGTAATAATAATACTCAAGGTAAGTGCTGCATTTGAGAGGATTGTACAAAGGGAGAAAACAAACCATACACAAAGAAAGGTAAAAGAACACATACACGCAAGAAACAGAAATGCTACATGAATAGTTAAGTGCTGAAAAGACAATATACTACAAATAAAATATGGAGGGAATTAAGTAAATCTAACCGTACTCAGAATTTCTAAGATAAATACAAAATTTTACCCCCAAAGTTGAGGATATTTTTCTGTTATAAAGCAGAGTTAGTTGAAAATACCTGAGAAAGACAGACTGAAATACTTCTTCACTTGCTTGATAACAACTCTGAAGGCTTTACTTCAAATGTGGTTTTTATAGAAGGGAAGGAAGGGGTGAGAGGGTGAAACCACAAGGCAAATGATAGAACTGCAGTAGTAGAAAAAGGCATGGAAAACCCACACGCACCTACACGCACATATAGACCACAGTTATGCATCATTAATTCTGCGGAAGACTCCTACAAGGAGTAGGTTGGTCCAAAGGACAGAGGAGAATAATAACATTGAAGAACTAGTATGCATACAAAGGTTTCCGGATCTTGGTGACAGTGACTTGCTTCCTCACTTTAATACACGTTCAAGGGAAAATACACCAAAATAATTGTGAGATTTATGGGGCATAAAACGTGAATGATCTTTGCTAAGAGAAAAAAAGACAGGTGAAGGACTTAGTGACTGAAACCTTTCCTGATTCTCTTTTATTCTAATATTAATGCTGGACAGTTTCCTTCGTTTTACACAACGCTATGCTTCAAATTCTGCAGTTCTCATGAAAATTTTCAGCCAAATCAATTGCAGAATGGGTCCGATTACAGTGTGGGCTCTCCTAGGTCATATTCAGACTGTCCAAAGAGCTGGGAGACAGTTCAAACATTCGGGAGCTCTGAAATTGTAGACTGTAGGAACTAGACAGATTTCTTTTTTAAAGGTTAAGTTGAATGTTTTTTTCCCTCATAAAACGTCTACAGTGCGTTTATGACACGGTGGCTAGTTTATCCTGTGTTATGATGAAGTATGAGCAGTACCATTTCATAAGCAGCCGGCCATTCGAAGGAAAAAGATTATCTAATCAAATTCTGGCAGTGGGAACTCACAAGAGAGGTGAAAGAACTAATGCCACTCTGAGCTAGGACCGGCTTTCTGTAAAGCAGTACTTAGAAAGCCACCAGGGATATGAATTCTCCTTAGGTTTATGTATGTTGCTGACAGCATATAAGCATTCTGCAATACTGCAATTATTAGATTTAATCTGTTTCAGGTGACTTTTCTTTGGGACTCAGCATTTCTAGAGCAAAGTCTGCTACTGATCGGGAGGAGCAGAGAGTCAAGCAGGTATGAAGAAAGTTGTTGACGGTACATTTCACCAATTAATTTTCTTCAAAACCAAGTGGACTGGGAAGAGGGTAGAAAAAAGACTCTTTTCTTGGATAATAAGCATTTTTAAAATGGGCATCTTCCTTCTTTAACTGAGCCGTAACATCAGAAAGGAAAATAGGGCCATTTTTCAGGTTCTGGTTTCCTCACTGGGTATTTAATGTCTTATTCTGGATTAGGAGAAATAATTACTTTGATTTATACACCTCAGTCCAGCACTTGCCTTTTCTACACTACCACACTGTTGACTCACGATTAGATTGTGATCCATTGCAGTTCCCAGATCATCTTTTGCCACGTTGCTGTCTCTCTAAGCATTTATTCTCTCATAACATACAGCTGCTTGTACTTGTCTAAGTAAAGAAACTTTACATTTATCCTTACTGAATTGCTATCAAGTTCCAAACTGTTTGCTGTCCCCCAGCTACATATCTTATGCAAATTTAATAATCTTACACTATAATCATTCATCAAGGCATCAGAGAAAATATTAAAACCTGTCAACCTCAGGACAGATTTGAAACGTTCCTTCACTTTGATTGTGAAATGCTGATAAATAGTCTATACACAGCTTTCCCACTAATTATGTATCCACCTAATGAAATTATAATCTAATCTTGTATTTCCTAGTTTGCCTATGGGAATTTCTTATCAAACAATGTGAGGAGTTTTACTGGATTCAATATAGATGACATCATCTACTCCTCTCCTACCCACAAGTCCTGTTACTCTGGCATAACAAAGTTAGATTGATGCGATAAACTCTTGCTAAGCCTATGCTTCCTGAGACTTACTTTTTTTTGTCCTCTAGGTAATTACAGTTTTGCCTCAGGAATTCAAGTTAATCCTAATGGTTTATAAGTCTCAGGTTCCCTTTTTTCCTCTTTTTAGGCACAGACTTCAGGTTTTTGCCTTTTTCAAAATCTTCCCTACCCATATTCTTAGAAGTGACCATTAATGTTGTGGATTTTCTTCAGCCATTCCCACAGGAAAAACTTTACCAAGCCCAGCTGATTTGAAAACATGTCTCTATCCTGTCCTTTCCCCACTATAGCTGGTATTTTTAATTCTGTTTAACTGGTTTTAGCTCTGCTAATCATCTGAGCAGGTTTGACCTTTTAAGTTAAGATTGAAACAAAACAAGTAAACATTTTTGCCCTCTTGGAGCTCTTTAATGAGACATTTTCCTCTCCCACCAGAAGCCAACCAACAGTTTCCTTGATCTTTCATGTTACTGTTTGTGTTACTCCTTTAGGGAAAGCTTTCTGAATATGCTTTGGTAGACTTTATATTAAAAGTATTTTATTTCATGTCTTGCATTTCCTGACTTTGACCCTGTGTGTTTTCTGTTTTTCTAGCTGTTCCTAGTGATACAACCTGTTTACATTTTTTATGCACTTCTTTCTTACTTTTCAGGTCATAAAAAAGGTCGTTGTTCAAGCAAGTTCGCCTATCCTTACCCTTCCTAGTCCTCCTTTACACTGAGATAATTTACCACTGTGCCCTTAATATGGTTTCTTTACGGAGTTGTCAGCTCCCTTCTTCTGCTCAGAACTGATTTCTTACCAGTTACCCAAGTTTGCCTATTTCTACTTTCCAGAAGTCACTGTTTTCCTCTTGCTTCACTTGCAGAAGTATGTTTTGTTTGATAGGGTTTTGTTTCCTTTTGTCTAGGGGACTTATTCTAAAAAATTCCATCTCTAAAAGAATGAAACTTTTTTATTTCAGGAGCTGACCACTGGCTGTCCCTATGAAAGAATTTAAATACTGTTCTTTTCTGAAACATAATGAAGGAGAACATGTTTGAATTACATAGATAACGCTTTTGTGATCATGACACATTTGCAAATGTTATTAGGGCAATTTATTTCCGCCATGTGTC
>NW_009595254.1:0-30198 GCF_000690535.1 Cariama cristata | reverse complement strand
AGCAGGAATACTCTGCATGGGTTAAATGTTTTTTAATGCAGTTTTGAATAGTTATATGTTGCACTCTGAAAATAAGGATTGAACTGTTCGTTTTCTGTTGACTGAAATCATGTAAGAGATCTTTTGCTAATAATTAATGTCACATCCCACTGGGACAAACACTATTTGCATGGCTTATAATAAAAACAATTCAAAAACACTAATGTGTTTCCCTGAACAGTGAAAGCTTGTGATGCATATTATGAAAACACCACTGGTGAGAACCACAGCAGCATATAAAAGCTATTATTGTATTGTACATTTATTGCTAGGTTTATTTCCTCTTTGATTTATTTAACTCACCAATTACCAGTTGTTTTCACTCCACTGATAGGAGGATATGGTGAGTTACTAGCTCCGAGTAATGCTACTGTTTGGCAGCCACATTTTTTTCCATCTCCAAACCTGAAACACTTTCCTGAATAACTTTAGGTAAGTACTTTATGCCCAGTAAAAGCTTCCTGTTGGTGTAAAGGATTTTAAAATATGGTAACAGTAGATACTTGAAAACACAAAATTTGGTAGGTTCTAATCAATATACATTCACAGAAAAATTCTGCATTGATCAGGAACTCATGCAAAATATCACAGTCATGTGGCTGGGCTGTTCTTTGTACATCCAACACTTGTACATTTAAAGCTTTCATCCACTTAATGGCCCACTCACTCTGTAGATACTTGTAGACCCCCACTACTCCTTTCACACCCACACACCACAACTTGGTACAGCCAACACAGCCACAGTCCATGGTATAAGCATCCCAGTTCTGTCTCCATTTATACAAAGACTTCGCAGGCCACTTTTACTCCATTATGCCAGGACCACCCATCAAAGGATTTAATAAATTCTTTTTCCTATAGAATATGCATTTTCAGACTCTGCTAGGGTTCTCTAGAGAATCCCCCACTTTACTAGCTGTTATTCTCCATCTCCACCTGCTCACTAGGGACCAAGGAAGCAACCAGAGGTGCGGTACTGCCTCACACAAAGTCACGGCTCTCAGCAGAGCAGGCAAGGTAACGTTGTTCTTGTCTCCTTCCAGGCTGTCCCCACAAAATGCAGGAGCAGTTTTTCACTCTTCAAGTCAAGAGAGGAAGTGAAGATACTGGTGCTCCTGTAAGAATTTTGAATACTCAGTAAGATCCCATCAGGTCTTCTCAGACCTCACCTTAAGGTTGCTTCCTCGTTGCCCTCATTTTCCTATTTACTCCTCCTCTACCTCCAGTGAGGATCTTGTGATTTCAGTTTTGATCTTCTGATGTTTTTTAAGATTTCAGTTTTCTGATTCAGGTCGAATGTCACTGAAAGCCTATGCCATCAAAAGGCATATTCAACTAATTAATTTTTTTTTCGGAACCACCCTGCTCAATAAAATTTTGACATAAGCACCCTTACCATAAAGACAAAGAAATTTCAAAAAGCACATTTAAGAGACATACAAGAAGTTCCCTAAACAAAATAAAGAAATAAAATTTACATTCATTTTAGTTGGAAGGGAAAAGTAAGTAGAAAATGAAGTCTTGTCAAGCTTGCTTTATATATGATAATGTTGTAGAACATGCCCAGTGCCTATTTTTTTATTTGCAGATTATAATTAATATTAAGCACTGGCTTTAGAATGGTGGCCTAAAAGTCAATCTTTTTTTAATATAATCATTTCAGGCATGCATAAGAGACTTATAATTGTCATTACTTGGTATTACATATGTGAGCATTCTCACTGGTATAAAAGAGAAAATGACAGAGATAAGTACAAAACATACTACTGCTATTTGATATTTCTTAATGGAAACAACGCTCAGCTTAACCAGCCTATTTTATTGCTCACTTAGTCTGAACAAGTGAGCCACCAGTACCATTACACCCTACTCTTTATCTCTTCACTTGTGTCTTTTCAGTGTCAGTGGAACAGATTTTCTATCTTGGTAGTGATTGTCACCCAATTTAAGGTGAAAGCTTTTGGAAAAGAAATATAATTGAGTGGTATGAATTATTTAATTTTTGAGAAATATAGGGATAAAATGGAGTTATCTGGGACTTGGTTATCCAGCCATGATTTTCTGTCCTCAGTCAAAGCCTCCATTCACAGATACATTATATTATGATTTTCTGTCCTCAGTCAAAGCCTCCATTCACAGATACATTATATTATCCTTATCAGTATCTTCCCTTTTCTTCTCCCTCATGATGGTTTTATGAGCATATACTGCATTCTGGTTTTCTATTATTTCCCACTGAATTACAGTTGGTCACTGTTCTCCAAATCTGTGTCCTTGCTTTTCATTAAGAATATTATTAGTTTACTGTGTAAGGGATGTCTTTAATTTGGTCATTATATTTTAATTTTATTTTATTTTCATAGTTCGCCTTTCACTTTTGCAACATTTCCTTTACTCCACTTATTACAACTTAGTGACCTTAATATCATTGTTGAGGTTGAGATGCAACTTCTATTCTAAACTCACATTCACAAGCTTATAACTTTTCCCAGATATTCTCTTTCAGGCTGAGGGTTTTTTACGCTTACGCTTTGTTAGAAGTGAATTTTTGTTTGAAGCTTCATAAGCATCATTTATTTGTTTTGAGTTATCCAACATGAAAAGGCAGCAGTTTTGCAGCAATCAAGACAGCTTTCAGATGCTTTTTTTTGACTCTGATAATTGAAAATCAGCTTTGTTTCAGCACTTCAAAATCAGCTTTGATTGTGGAATGGTGGCTTTGTTATGTCTTTGAAATGGTTTTGAAAAAATAAACTTCTGCATGTGACATCATTATTAAATAACTTAATGGAGTAGTAGTGATGAGGAAAGTTGATCTCTGAATAACTCTGTCCTACTTCATATTATTTTTAAAAGCTGTTTATTGTCTGTCAGAAAATTGCAGGTAGTTGTATTTTAAATCTTTTTAATGCCATTTTCCTCCCACTCTTTAAGGAGCGTAGCCTACCAGATGCATTAGAGTGCCCAGTCAGTCTGGGTTCTATATAGTATATGGAAACAATGCAACGTGTACAATGAAAAATAAACATTTCTCTTGTACTGGTGAAAAGACAAGCAGTTGCCTTGCTTCATTCCACAGGCACATTGTTGTAATTCCAAAAAGGTGTCTGAAAGAGCTTTTGCTTAAAGGTCAAGTAAGAAATCCTATATAGCTATATAGTGGAGCACTGGGAAGCTGTAGACAACTTCTTATTTGTCTTCACAGTAAAGATGTTCTTCAGGGAGTGTTAACGCAGACTAGCCCCAGCTTTTCTACGGCCCCTCCCTATGGCATGCCTGTACTCTGCATTTTGTGCCATTCCTTTTTTCACCACAAAGAGTTTCACAATCTCAGTAAGTAATCATTTTATGCTCTCCACATGGAAAATGCTGTTGCAGCCTTGAAAGAATGAACCAATAGCCAGGAGAGATTTTAGGTATTTCAGAGAGTCATGGTAAAGCTGAGAAAGAAACTCTTCAGGCATTTCTTTGATCAACTAAGGGAGAAATATAAAAACTTGCAAACACTCTTAATTTGGGTACTCCTTTTAGTAAAAAAAAAGGTGTCATTACTTGTAAGTTCCAAACTGACACAAACTGCTGCTTTCTATATTTGTGCTTACACAGAATAGACTGAAACACCAAACCTCTATTGCACTTTTAAACTCTGACATCCAATGACGTGAAGACTACAAGTGCCACAAAAGCTGTAGAAAGCAATGCTTTTTTGGGATCTATGTGAGCTGCTCATTTTATGAGCCTTGTGATTTACTTTTGAGTTGGGCTACGGGCCAGAATTATACCAGACACATAATGAGGACATTTTTACTTTAGCTTTCAGAACTTTGAATTTTTTCCCTGGCTAAGCTACAAATCCCAGTCAATAGATTCATTCTAATCTAAGATCTTATTGTTCTGGCCCTATCTTTTTACTCCATCGTTTCTCATTGATTAAGCAGCTCTTGCATTTTACAATAATATAATCCAAAATGCCTCAGAAGGCCTTCATATGAAACTTCATATGAAAGGCAATAAACAGGCTTACTCTGATTCATATTTATTTTCCTTTTCATTTATAAGTGATTTTCTGCATTCAGCCCGTGTTTCTCTTTCCTGTTCAAAACCAGAAATTTTTTAGAAGATTGCTCAAATAAGACTCTTACACAATTAGAAACCTGCCCTCGGTGGCTGCCATTCTCAAGAAGCACATCCTCTGTTGATTACATTATTGTTCCCCCTCCAGTGACTCACTGATAGATCTGTTTTATTCATACCAAATCTTCTGTTAACCCCTAGTTCTGCTAATTTACAAATTTATTTGTATTCATCTTAACGATTATAAAACTGCAGTCAGTATATGAACTGTACAAGGAGGAAAGCTCAGACACCTCTTGTAGTCTGGGACAGACTGTTATAATCAGGACTTTTTAATCCATTACCTGAAGGAAAGACAGGTTGGTTTACAATGGCTACAATTTTCCATCATGTGCAAAGTGTTTCTCTCTATCATAAAAGGGAGAATAATCTTACCCTGTATGTAAGTGGAATATGAAGTCAGAAGACAGAGCTGAGTTTCCCATACATGCAGAATTAACTGGAGATTCCTATAAACGGTTTATTTCTCCTTCTCTCCTAGTGTTGCACTCCATGCTTTTCCTGATGGGCCACATGAGAAAACACTGTCCCCTGACTATCAGACATATTTCTAGGCACTTTTTTGAAGAGGAGAGGAGTAGTAAGAAAAAAGTAGTTCCAAGTCCTCTCCAGTCATAAACTTCCATTATATTTAAGGCTTGACAGAATTATGAGTTCATCTAATACAATCTCCTGAGCATCATAAGCCATTAAATACCACCCAGATACTGCTACATGGAGCCCAATTATTTTAATTAGACAAGAGCACTTCAGTCGTCAAGAGACTAAACTGCAGTGTGCCACAGGCATAGACCAAAATAGACAAAGTTGTCCTCAAAGCCTGAGGCTCTTGCAATAACTAGGAATTTCTAGGTGAGAAATGCCCCCCAAATTCCTGGAGATGGTATATAGCTCATCCACTGACTTTGGTACAGACTGTCAAGTCCCTGCTAACGAGACCTGAGAGAAAATTTTGACTTCTCCTTCAAATTTGATGATCGATTTAATCCTGACCTGAGCATCAGAGTATGATATACTCAGTGCGTACCGAAGAAAAGGAATCACAGTCGACCAGAGAAGGTACTTTTTTTGGAACTGTTTTTCCAAGTCTACGTGCTAAAATCAATTTACAGTACACTGTGGATATTTTAAATTGTGCACATTTTTGCATTTCATCTACTGTAAAATGTTGTTCTTCTCTTCCCACAGCTTAAGAAATTTGAAGCCCAGGTAGCTTCAGCTCTGGAATCTGAATATTGAATGAGTGACAAAGTTGAGTGTTTGGTATCTCTAATATAAAAATCCCTAGCACCCTGCCAGGGGACTGTTTGACCCAGCAGTTTACAAAGACTAAGATTTAGTTGATAAATGCTAAAATCAACTACTAATGTGATTTTAAACCTGACTTCTATTTTATCTCAGCCCTCAATTTAAAACGGGTTTCACATGCTTGCAATTTTAGCTCATTCGTGTTTCAGACAAATTGGTAAAATTGGGACCATTTATCTTCTGCAAAACATTGGTTTACAAAAACCAGTCTGAGCTGGTTTACATTCATAAAGACCAGTTTCATCCTCTCTAGTTCCCAGGTGTGTGTCCAGTTTTGACCTATCTTTACAAGCAAGGGCTTGACTTTATCCTAGTTTTCTCTAACACAATTTCCCTGACTCAAATACAGCATTATTCTGCTACCTGTGTTCTCACGCCAGATTACAGAGACCAGCAGCCTCCATCCCTTTATCAGGTAACTACTCCTTTTCTCTACCTCCTTGCTCCTTCTTTCTCAGAACACACGACAGATTTTAAATGGTGAACTATTAGGTAAGCTGCAGAATATGAAATCAAGCCAAAACACTGAAGACACTGCGCATCCAATATAAAATACAACAGCCATTTTCCAGATGCCCGCACAATCCAGAAATCAGGGAAAAGCTATACTCTACACAAATTAAGAGATACAGAATTTGCATAATATGGGGCATCCCATAATATTCTGGACATCTAGCAGACAAAACTAACGAAGTTTCAGTTCTAGCTCAGTTAGAGCTGAAGAGACTCGCATGTCATTTCCTAACATTGTTTTACTAGCTAGTTCTCCGTGATTTGGGATGTAAAGGAAAAAGCAGTTATTCTTCTACCTATTAAACCAAGCGCAAGTAATTGATTTGTTCTCTGTATAAAAAGTATTTGTTTTGCTTTTGCTAGTCCTATGTCCTAACGTCATCCATGTTATTAATAATGGAAACATTCCCGTATTGCTTTATCCACTCACTGCTGACAGCTGAGTTTCATATCAGTCACCAGATCAATGAATTGCAGCACTACAAGACATGGGCAATGGAAACAACGCACCTTGACAGCAATACATAGCTTGTTAATTGTACAGTGCTATTCTGGGGTAAACATTTTCTTAAAACATCAACATTCTACCCCATGTTTTCACAGTTCCTTTTAAACCATGTAAAACATTACCAGAAAAAAACACCCTACAAATCCAAAAAGAATTTTGGCCAGCCTGAGAAAGCCTGTCATATTTTAGCAATGAAACAACTTGCTTAGCTACTGAAGCATAATGTGTCAACAAGATGGAATTCCACTTTCTAAAGGCTAGAGTGCCCACTCAATAGAAGAAAGCAATACATGATTACTGCTTAGAGCTTGTGGTGCAATGCTAGCAACTCAGCATTTAACAATAATAGAAAATGTCTGTCTCATTTTCATTCCCCTTGAAAAAACTCCCTATACAATATTATGAAACACTCCTGCTGTGAGTTGGTTTCTTAATCTCAGCAATATCTTCAGCTATTACCCGATCCGTGGTAATACCTTTCTGGTGAATTTCCTTAAAAGCAAAAAGTTAATGACATATGGAACAAGAACAGATACCTGAAATGTAATAACAAAGAGTAACCCTTCAATTTTACTACGGGTAGCAGATAGCAGCTATCGCCTATTTCCATTTTAGTGTTTTGCAGATGACATAAAGGTCTCAAGGTCTTGTCTTTTCTGAATTATTCCTCTGTTTTTCAAAACCTTGGAGCTTCTTATTTCTGCTCCTGCTTCAACTTTCATTCCTTAAATATCTTAAAACTGAGACAAAAATTCAGATCATTGTGCACACAGCCCTTCTTCACCCAGGAACTTTATTCATCTGATTATAAAATTAAAAAGATTTTTTTCAGTGCAAGTATCTTCAAAGATTGTCTTGAATTACCAGTACTGATCTTGACTATCTTTATATCTTGAAGTGTTTTACAAGATGCCTATTTTCTCTTTACATACACTCAAGATTTTCCTGGTAATGAGGAAGCAAAGCACATGTCTTGAACCAAACATTTATACCTACAACTCTGCTTCAAAATAAAGTCTTTTAGATTAGTCAGACTTTCAAACATTTTGATCAGGCGATATATATGGAATAATGTGCCAAAGCCAGACACAAGAGAGAGAGAAATTGCACAAGGAAATCACATGCTGCTCATGACAATACACTGCATTAGAGGCGAACTTTACAAGAAAAGACTTATAACCGCCAGATGTAGAAACTGCTTTTCATTTCTAGAATGGGGTACTCTTACAAACTATTATGCACTTTCATATATATGAAATAGTTCTGAAACAGTATTTGTGAGCTAGTTCAGGTTCCAGAGGGAGTACAGGTGCACTCACATAGCACGCCAACTGAGATATAAACCCCTAAAATAAACAACCCCACTCCAGAACAACTCTCCAACTAACAAAATCGTCATTTGAATCTTCAAAATTATGTGAATAGGAACTTGTTGCTTGAAATATTTATAATTCAGATTTGTCTCCTCAAAACAAAGTATTTTTCCCAATTATTCAGGGTTCTCCTACATGCATATTATTGTGCTTAACAAAGACATCACTGAAGATGAAACATGCTTGCTAGGAAATGCATGAACATGAGATAACGAACCACAGAAAAAGAGCTTTGCAAACAACAGGAATGTGTATTGCATTTCTCATGTAACTATTTTAGAGTGTCCTCTATTCTATTAAGCTTTCTGAAAAGGCAGATGATTATTAATTCTACAAACATGATGCAATTGCTTTTGACATGTGCTTCCTTAGCCATGGAAGAAGAATCCAAGAAGAAATTAATAGGAAAAAATGCTAGGAAGAGTGAAATTGCCATAGGGATTTTGTTGTATGTAATACAACAGTCTAGGAATTCTATTTATAAGGAAGACATGGTATTTATATCTATTGATTTTTCAGGGAGCTCTTGCAATCTGCAGCCTTAAAATTTCACCTGTCCTAGAAGAGAACACATCTTCAGTGAAATCTTGATGTTCTTCAATGGCATTATGCTTATAGAACAGTAAATATGGTGTAAAAGAGGTGAAATAACCTCAATTTGTATGCTCCCTTTGCAAGGCTATAAAACTTCCTTTATCTTTGCACATTTAATACACTGAGGTTGAGTACTCGCGGACTGCAGTTTCACATTAGGGGATCTGAATGAAGTGCCACAAAAACATCAATTACGACAGCTTGTTCCTAACATCATTTAAATTGTCACCTGGACCTTAGGGTAGTTTAGAGTGGTCTCAGGACTTCCATGAACCTTCAAGAGTCAGGTCTCCTAGCAATGGATTATCAAATGACAGAGGACTTCTGGAAATCCATTATTATTCTTGCTTTAATCCAAACTATGCTAGGAATGAGTAAACTCAAGGGGGAAAGACTGGCGGAGGCTCTATCTCTACTACCCCCGATCTCCTATCTTACCCCATTCCAAGGGATAGGTCAACTGATAGTGCATCCTGCAAAATGTCTATGTGGTTGTGGAGCACGGGCTGGGATGCAGTCACACGTTGTTCAGTTATCACCCCACTGAGAGATACTGACAGGGGATGTCTTGCAAGACAGATGAGCTGTATGTATAGAAACCAAGGTACACTTTTTAATAAACAAGTAGTATAGTCCCTTTTGAAGTTCCATTCTAACCTGCTTTTAACTCCAAACTTTTCTTTAATATATAGGAAATAATATGTCACTATCATATAAAACAAGACAAAAATGTTTTATTCATAGAGCTTTTGTATGCCTTGATAACTACAGCTTTTCCTGTACCCAGGCCAGCTGGTACAATATGTACTGTCTTCTATGTTTTGTTGCTGTTTTCCTGTATTAAATATGTCAAAATTTTATATCTGAGCAATAAAAGTTAGTCACATAGGTCTGAGGCATAGTAATGAAGGTAAAACAACAGTGCGTAATGGTAATATCTTGGTAAATCAATTAATACGTTTATGGCTAACGAAAAAAATATGAAAGATTAGGCAACAGTGAGGTCAGTCAGTGGTACCATAACATGGCTTTGGGTGAGGACTCTTCATAATCATTAAAAAGATACCTTTATGCTACTTTTCAAGTCAAAATAAATCTCTTGTTCTATTTCTTTGCCTGAAAGCCCGAACAGATAGCAGTGCCTGACTGCAGAGGGTACATATGGGGATGCTTAAATTTAAACCTCTCTCCTCACCTTTTTGGTACAGTTCTGTCTAGATATTTACCAGGCTGTTTCTGGGCCCCACATATTGCTGTTTCCAAATTTCCTAAAACAAAGCAAAATCCACCATCTTCAACTTTCCCAAAGGCACTTTTAGCAAATCACGAGCACTCTCTTGGAGACTCACGTTTAGCTTTGACACCAATAGCAATGATTTTGCAAAAAGAGATTCTAGTTCCTCATTTCACATACCAGAGAAAGAAAGTGAGGAAGACAAAATGTCTGTATCCTAACCTGGGTCAGTTACCTGTTCATTCTTCATGCTTTGGTTGGAGTTGTAAGAACCGCCTCACACAGTTTTCTCTCTGAATAATGGAATATTTATTCTGCTTCAGTCCCTGGTGTCCAGTTTATTCCCTATTTGGTTTCTCCTGCCTCTCCTTTTCTAAAATGGCTCCTGAAAACCCTTTTCATTTACTGTCTTGACTTTCTCTTGAAAACCTATCCCTCCTCCCTCCCTTGATCCATCTCAGCAGTTAATCAAAATCCTCATCTACTTGACAGTTGTTAGCTACCCTCATACTGCAGTTCAGACCTGAACAGTCCGTTTGTTCTGTGCAGTAGACAACTATTTCTCTACAAGGTCTTTCAGGTGAATAACAGACCACTGATGTTAGCTGTAACTTCTGCTGTTAGCAATATGTTATCAACTCTGAACCTCACCCAAAGACAAAGGTTCAAATACCCCAAAAAAGACTCTATATATCTAAAGTATAGCTTAAAGGATGACACAGATATTCATAGAGAATCTCCAGAGTCATGCTGCCTTCCTTATTTCTTTGCTTGCCAGCTTCAGCAAGGAATGTGTCTCTAACCTAAGCTGTACAGGTGAGTATTGCAAGGCATCTTTCACTACCTTTATTTGGATGGACAAAAGGGACTTTCTTCATCTTAGGACCTTCTTTGAGCTTGTAAATCATTGTGTACACTCGTGAGGGAACCCAGAGCTCTGAACTGGATGCTCCTGGATTCCATAAAGAAAAGTGGAAGGCCTTCACACTAAAAAACACCAGTTTTTCTCTGGGAAAAAACCCACCATCATTTGACTTTCTGAATAGAAAACACCTAAAGTGACTACAGAAAATAGAGTAGAAATAAATAGCTTTCCTAACTGTCTTGGTGTCCTTGCAGGCAGGTCTTTACCTTCATCCAGCTTTCTCACTGGCAGCTGACTTCAGTGCTAGGACCCTTACCACAGGAAATCTTCTGCAACAATTCTTCCTTGAGGCTATCATTTGTCAGAGTGCAAAGAAAGACTCAAAGACGGGTATTTTCACCCTGTTCCGTTATAGATTCTGAGGAAGGGCCTTAATGTTACCAAAATGTGGCTTACAGACCAGCCTCTTGCTTCTCATTTCAGCCTCAGTGAATTGTACCCTCTAACGTTCAAGACATCACATAATTCAAAACAAAGGGTGACATCACAAATTCAAAACTCCAGGCTGCAGATCTGGTCACTAGCAAGCAGAGCACAGGGTCCACAAGAGGAAACAGAGCAGTTTGCTAAACCAGGCAATACATCAATCCTTTATGCTATGCACACTTTATTTACAGGGCATTTGCAGATTCAGAATGATGATGAATGAAGCTGCAAAACACAGTTTGATTTTCATCACTTCAAGACAGAGAGCAGAGTCAAAATTATTTGTGATTTTATCTTTTTTAACCGATCCCTAATAGTTAATCCAGAGGCATTTCTCTTTGTTTACTCAGTCTTGTTTCTTATTATTGTCTCACCTTCTGTTTTATTTTATAGCCCTGTGTCTGCTCAGTGAGTCTGGGGCGTACACTGTTTTACATGCACCACTGCATGGACAGATCGGAAGTTTTACCAAGGTCGACAGATGCTAACCCACTCACAGAAGACAAGTTACTGCGACTTCCTAGTTCGGCAAACTATTATTCTTCCACGGTATCAGTTTAGGTACCATCAAAACTGCAATAAAAAGTGCGTTTTCCACAAGAAAGACAACAGCAAGGGCATGATAGTATTTTATAAATACAGATATTTTCTCTTCTCTCATGGCCTGCATAGAATTCAGTAATAATACCAATCACGGAAAGAGTCACTTGATACAAATATCAGTTAGTCCCTCTGACCTAACATTTAATAGGTTTTTTTATGCACAGATTTCTCTCTACATATTTCTATTTCCCCCAAAGCTTGATTCTTGTAAAGTAGCTGTTTTTTCTACTGCCAAAAAAGTCACTGATCCATATGACCTGAACTCTTAGCAAAAACATTTTCAAGTGTCATCTGGTTTTGTTTTCCAGAAATCCAACATTAATTGTCCATTCCCCCTGCTTAAAAGTAAATTTTAATGAGAAAACATTATTTCTGTATTTCTTTTCATCATGTATCTTAACATGCATAAGCAATGTCACTGCGGTACCACAGACTGGTTATTCTCTCTCTCTCTGTCCCTCCCTCCCCGCTTTTTCTATGACTTATAAAGAAAGTTGGTGTTAATGTAATAATGAACGGTTTGCTCAAGATCCTGTTCATTTTTGCTAGGAGTGCTAGGAGCAGAAAGTCAAAGCACATTTGGATTGTAATTTGTGCAGTTCAATTTCTTACTGTAACTACTCAGCAACTTCTTAAACCAAAGAAAGCAAAGAATTCTGGAATGGACATAGTCTACCCAACGAAGTCGTCATGGTGCTCTATTTAAATTACTTATTGAGCTGTAGTATCCCACTCTGGTATGAAGGGCAATTCAGAGTCACTGATGGAAAAGGAAAAAAACATTTCCCCCCTTATTCTAACATCATACAATATCAATTGTTTCCCACACCGCTAGTAGGAAAATGTATGTTCTTACCCCACAGCCTATTCCGTTGCCTGGTTCACATACAATTTTCCTCACTCCTGGTTCGGGAAGCAAACCCGCTCCACAGCCGGGAGTTGGACACAGCACTCCTCCCATCTGCAGCACGCATTCCTCGGCCCCATAGCGCTGGTACCGGTTGTACTACAATACAACAGATTAGTGTTAAACTTCTAACAGCATACAAAAAAACCCCAAAACCAACCACAAACTTTGAAGTTGAATCTATCCCACATAATCAAGTCAACTGTCCTAGTCTCTCACGTGCTAAGTTTGGGTTTTTTGTCAAAAGTCTAAAACTTTGCAGTGTCATTAAATGGGGTGTCACTCTGCTCCAACTCACATCACGTGCATCGTTTTCTGACTTGAGTCTATCGTTTTCACCACCAGAAAATTGTGTGGGATATTAAAATCAAGTAAACAGCAGACTGTTTCTGTAAGTAACCTGAAGAACTCTTATATTGCTATAAAAAAAACCCTGTAAACATTATAAATATAGTCCAACAACAGATACTGATAAATGCTGTATACAGATTGAAAACAAACTCACAAAACCCCTCAAGGATCTATAGCTAGAAGTACAGTATAATGATTCAGAGCTAAAAGGTTGCAAAAATTGCCCAGCTAACTTTATTATCAAAATAAATTTCATGAAACTGATTAGCAAAATAATTCTCTGGTATACACTTATTTCAATGCTAAGTGTAGTTTTTTCCCAGGGTGTCCCAGGAAATTTTCTTCATTTTTGCAGTTTTCATCTAGTTCCATCCTGATAGCCTAAAAGGCTATTATGGAAATGCCTCCATTTTAATGATGGAGACACTGACACACAGCAATATTAAATAACAAGCTCGTCGTATCCTCGCTGACAAACTCTAAAATGACTGATGCCATTGCAATAACTTTCCCTGGTCTAACTTGCCCTGCTTTCAGCCGGAGATAAGCTGAGCAAGTACAAATCATGCTGCGTACATGTAAACCACAGCCACTCGAGGGTTGTGCATTGGTGCAGTTCCACGCTAGTGGCTATATAACCACTGTAAACCAGGCTTCAGGTTTGCCTATAAATCTGGTCTACTGTAGAGTGAAATAAATGAAAGCATTTGGTCCTAACAGCCCCAAAGAAAACAGGAAAATCCAAAAGGCCAAAGAGGAAGGGAGTAGTATGAATTTTCTCTGCAAGCAGAATGACTTTATGGTGTGCTAAAGGAACAAAACAGAGCTTTATGTTACAGCACTCACAACAGTATTTACTGCTTCATAAACTTTTATCCCATAACTGCTCATGAAAATCTTGTTCCCTTCTTTTTTTTTGGGCAACAAACAAAAAGTTCTTTCTCTAATCTGCACCCCTCTCCAAAGAAATCCCACAGGGAAAACTGAAACATTAGGACTAAAACCTCATACAGAAAGCATATACAGAAGAATTCTAAATTACAAAGATAGGGGCTCCATTGCATATTTTCTGGGTACATTGAAGAAGATTCTTCTGCAAATGTTGCCATAATACGTCTTGTTACACTGGCTTTTTAAAAATAGCGTGCAACTTCTTAAAAGGCTATAATATGTAGACACAAAAGTGTTGCATGACAGAAAAAAAAATAATTACCAAACTGAAAATATCCACCTTTGTCATTTAACAAAAAATCCAAACAAATTTCCTCTCAAAAGAAAAGCAAAATCTAAAAGGAAAGAAAGCCTTCAAAATATCACTCTGTGTATGAACAACAGCCAGAAATCCTAAACTAAGGATCCTGGATCTGGAAAATAACAGTATTTTGAGAAAGGTACGTTGGAGTCTATCAATTTTCACCAAAGTTTGTGATCCTTGCACTAAATACCTGCTGAGTGCTCTGAGTGCTGCTGGCCTTGAACAAAAATACGGGTAACCACAGCTGCAAAACTCGCTGCTGACCTAATTTTTCTTCAGGGCAGAGATTGGACCTGAAGGTGAGGATGGCAATTGTCTTACCCCATTAAAAGGGAACATTGTGCTGGATGTGGGATTGTTAGCAGCTTCTCATTACGGTGGCAAACACCAGTGACACTGTCACTGAGATTCTGTCAGCATTTCCATTACAAATTCTCAGCTTAAAAAAAAAAGGATATGCTTTCCAGTCATTAACTTAGCATAAAAGGGCATGGAGAGATTCCTCCTCTCTCCTCTCCTTGGTTTTTTTTTGATACACAAAAATGGAAGATAGGTAAGATGGGAATCAATCTGTCTTGTCAGAGAAAGTTACAGAAAGGAAATGCCCAGTCTACCTACTGGCAATGTGGACAAAGCCATTGTATTTTATCCAACAAATTTGATATATTATACTGGTTCAGCACAAGACTCATGCCAAACCTGTACAGCACTCTTATCAGTGATTCACACACTATAAAAGTAAAAAAAAAAAAAAGATCAATTTGAAGACAAGAACAATCCTACTAAATGCGTTTGCACTCCTTGACATCTAGTTACCAGCCTGTTTTCTACCTTCAAAGTCCAGATACATTTATAAGATGTCATTTTCCAATTTCTTTTTCCTTGTGTCTGTATACTAGCGCACTTAAAACCCAGCAACCAACTAAAACATGGAGTAGCTGAATGTATCCACGTTTGCTGCCGTACCACAGCCATACATAACATATGCGGATCTATATTCTTTATTCAGTAGCCTGGAACAAAACGACTCACTTTATACTAAGGGTGCATTTATAAAAGGCTTGTAACGGGCCAAAACACTTATTCAGGAATTATTAATTAAGTATTTGCATATATCTATTATATCTGTTAGAGGTATTTTCTCCTATATACCCCAGCCATACGTATCACACAGGACAGATGCAATCAACACGCTTACAGCAAGTCAATTTTCAAAAGTCCTTAAATGTCTTTGGAGCCCATGATGTATTTTTGAGCACATGTCTGGATGAGATATTTAAGGATATTCCAGCAGACAATCGCCACTGGTTTACTTTGCCTCTTATTCTTAACTGGAGATTTAAAGTAGGATTAATTTAATTTAGTTTGTATTTATTTCCACAGTGATGATTCCTATATTTGCCCTGGTGCTTAGACTCCTTTTACAATGAACATGAGAGGTAGGATGCAATTCAACTTCTCTCTTTTAGATTTATACATCAGCATAAGAAGAACTGAGCCCTGGTGTGCCCCATTCTATTAACAATAAAGAGAGATCATACAATTTGCTAAATACTGACACCTGAAATTAGCTGATTCCCACAACAGCTGCTTCAGTTCCAATAATTCTGATCCTAAGTCACCTGGCCTAAGCTAATTTTGAAACCAAGGTACCTAAATAGCATAGACTGTGAACCACCTCACACACAAGTTTAGCTCTTCAAAAATTAAACATCTAACCTAAACAAGTCATATAGGCTCCAAATATACAGAATGAGAAGAAACATGATCCCAAGAAGGGAATTCATCCTGACTTACAGGTGATGTCTAAGATAGGTAGGATGAATTACCCTGTGGAAGTGCTATAGTTGAAGCTCAGAAAACTAACTTAGGCTAGATATCTAACATGTCAAGAGCTGTCATTAAAAGATGAATCTAACTCTTCTGTACATTCAAAATATTTCACAGTATCTATTACTCAATTATTATCAATGTACCTCCTACTTAGAGATGCACTCATCATGTGTAAAATGGTTCTGCATGCTACAAAGAGAAAAAATATCTCCAATTATTTTTAGGAAAAACCTCTTATGAAGTTTAATATATGGGGAACTTGACTGAACTGGCATTCATGGAATCTGATTTCATTCCTGGCAGCAGCACAGCCTTCCTGTGGTTTTCACGTAAGTCACTTAATCTATGCTTCTCATCAGTTCCCCATTTGTAAAGAGGGAGAATGATACTTGCCTGATTTTACTGCAGTGTTAAGAGGCAAAATCCATTAATAGTCATGAGCACGTCAAATACTATGGCAATGAGGGGCATAAAATTACACAGAAATCATCAGCCGTCTACTGCTGCTAGAAAGCAGCTTTTGAGCAAAGCATGTCAGGCTTTATAGGCCACTGTAATAAGGGCCTCAGAAACACAGGTAAGTAAATAGCTGCCAGATTCACCATAGAGCCATATATTTCAATGCTTATCAAAAAAAAAAAAAAAAAAGACTAAAAACGATTTCCTCCACATCACTATTGCCAAGACAGCTAAAGGTATATGAACAATGTAGATGTAAAACATTCTGATTTTTTTTCTCTGAAAAGTGTATCCTGTTGTGAACTTTCCTCTCGATTTGTGCATTGTACCAGTCAACCCAAATCTATGCTTTTCATGGAATAAAATTTTGAGTGGAAAAAATTCCCAGTTCTACTTATAGTATTTCAACCATATCATGAAGTGCTTTCATGCAATCTTTGTTCATAAAGACTTGTCATGGCCTTTAGAAACTATTTTTATAAATGATTATAAATTATAGTATGACATAGACATGGAGGCTGGATAGTTGTAATCCCTTATTCCCTGCTCCCCACTTTCCAGACTGGGATGATTTCCCTCGAGTCTTAGAATGGTACTGGGTTTTCAACCAGTGGAAATGCTATCATTTGATGTTGTAAATCAAGGGTAATATAAATTAAATGATTGGGCTGACACAGGAATAAAACAGGTTTAGATATGGATTGCAGTCTTTTCAGTTACATTGACATTCAGATACCAAGACAAAATTGAAATGCACCCTGATGCACAAAACCGCTGCAAAATACGCTTTGTCAACACGGTGATTCCTTGCCATGCTATTTAGTTTGCAAGTTACGCTTTAACATCACAGAATCATAGAATGGTTTGGGTTGGAAGGGACCTTAAAAGACGATCTATTCCAACCCCCCTGCCACAGCACATATGCCTTGTGCTATTTTAATTCTGCTTTTACACTTTGGGCAGCATTTTCCGTATTTTTCCTTTTTTTTCCTCACATCTAAAAGCACCTGCTCAGTAGTAGCCTCGCAGGGAACTTTGGATAAAAGTTTAACAGTGGATGTAAAGCCAAAATTTCTAATCTCTGAAAGGTAATTCAATTACTTGTTTCTTTTAACTGCATGTAACGGTCTCAGAGGAAAGAAAATCTACTTTCTGGAGTCAGATTGTTTTTACTGCTCCTATAAATCAAATAACCATCTGTGTGTTTCAAAATTAGATTGTGGAGGCTATTAGTCCATAATGTAGGCTAAGCACTTTATTTCTATGTATCATACACATACAAAAAACCCCAAGAATTAGTTCCATAATGTAATTAGGCAACTTAAAGCACAGAACCCTTGGACTAGTAAAAATACTTACAAAAGTGTCATCTAAAATGTGGATTAAAAAGAGATGAACTGACATGGCTCTCCATGGAGCACCCTTACTTTATTTTTCCTCAGTTACTGGGCTCCTCTGCCGGCCAGTGGTAGGATAGGAAGAGCAAGTTCAGGACATCAGCTCCTTCTTGATCCCCAGGAGCACCAAAAAGGAGACTAGAAAGAGAACAACCTTCTAGAGGGTTGGAATTTGCCTGGCTTTGGAGAGTCATGGAAAATGGGGTAAGGCAATCTCAAGAAAATATTTAGATAAGAAACCCCTGACTGGACCAATGCAACACAATTCACAGATGAAATTAAACTGGAGAGGGGGAAAGAAGGAAAGACTGCAGTTTGCAGAATGGTACGAAAGCAAGCACGAGGCAAGAAAATTAAGAACACTGAGTAGAGAGGACACTGGAGCAGATTGTGTTGGAAATCAAACGGAATATATGAGAGGCAATATGATGCAATGAAGAAAGTGGACTAAGCACAGGGTATGGCTTGGCACTGTATTTACAAACTATTGGAAGTTTGTGATCTTCCAGCAGATACTCATGGGATCAGTCTGAATAGACTGAATGCTGGAGATAAACAGTTCCTTCCCGCCCTTACAGAGCTCAAATCCACATTCCTTTCTCCCCTACAAGTAACAACAACCAAGGCCGTAACTGATGCAAGGAAATCTTTTCAGTTGATGCTGTTGTAGATTGTGCAACTGAGATTTGCTGAAGTAGATACTGGCTCCCAGGAATTCCACTTCTCAGGCCACAAGCATGAATACATGCATGTTCTATGAAAGCAGATCAAAGTCATCCCAGGGAAAGAAGAAGTCCCATCTTCTACATCCACTTGAGAGCCTGAACACTGAGGTTCAAATCTTCTCTCTGAATTTAATAAAATCCGCGTGGAAGAGAATTCCTCTATTTTAAGAAGCACTCAAGTTTTTCATTGATAGTTGTTACCGGAAATTGTTACTGATAGTAGTTAATGGAAATTTGGGTCCTACAGAAAATGGCATTTTTTTTTGTTTGACAGGAAAAGAATATCCTTTAAATTAGTTTTGATCACAAGTACTTTCTCCGTTCTTTCTCCCTATTTTTTATTTCAGCTGTTGAACCAAAAATAAGTTACTTTTACTTGTCCAGTGCATAGACAACACGTTAAAAAAGGAGTAAGAAAGTAGAGATGCCCTGCCGGTAACAAGAACTTAAGGAGAATAAAGTTCTGATAATCCAGGAGAGACAAAGCTGAGGAACTCACATGGACTCCAATTACCTCTGAAGTCAGGTAAGAGGGTGGTTAGGAGACATTCAAAGCTGATATAGCATAGGAAGAAAAGGGAGGCACATCACTGGTCATATGAAATTGCAAGACTGTAAAGTTTGTTGTGTAGTATAAAAAAGGTGGTGTAAAGAGGATCAGGAGTTAAATGCAGTAGCTCAATTTTAGAGAGAGAGTGAAGGGATAGACACGACAAATCCAAAAGGTGAGCCAAATGAGATGGACAGAAATCAGACAGAAAAGTGGGAGAAACTGAGAGACGCGTGTAGGTATCACTCACACTGAGTAGTAGCTGAAGCCAGAGGACTGGGTGGGAAAGCATAGACCTGTAAGGAAGTATACTCATAAAGATACAAAATTGAGAATACTAACAAAATAGCTTTGGTTTAGTAATTAGGAATTCAGTGAAAATTTATTCTTTTTTTTTAACTGCATGTGAATTATCAAGAGGTAACTTACATTTTTTCCAAGTGTAGTTATCAAAAAAACTTGACCCACAAATACTTCAGAAGCACTTTGTTGATCATATTTGACAGTTTCCTGCACTAAAGTCATCTGATTAATTAGAATTGTCACATGACATTACTTTTGCCTGAATGGGTAAATATATATCAATTAGTTTAAGAATGACTTTACATTAATATTCTGTAGCATGTACTTGAAAAAAAATTCTTCCAGCAAGTATTGCAAGCAAGAAAAAAAAAAATCAAAAGGACTCTCCCCTTGCCACACACATGTATTGTATACAAATTCCTTTAAAACCCCAATTAACGTTAAATGATTTCCGTCCACACTGTGTTCTTTTAATACTAGATTTCCGTATCTCCTAAAATTACAGCTCACAGGAAAACATAGCACAAGCCCACACCACCTTTGAACAGCTCAGGGATGTGCACCTGCAGATTTTCAAAACAAGATATTCTTTTGCATAAGTTTTCCCCGACTGCCAACGAAATGTGAAAAAAAAAAAAGGAGTGTCCTCATTCAGGCTTGCTCAGATTCCAGGGATATAAACATCCACAACATTTCTAAAGAAAAAGTGAGCAGTGATATGAGTTGCAGTAGCAGCTGATAGGAGAGATATGTTAAAATTGATCATTCCCCTGTCAAAATATCAAGAAACTGGCCAATGCATTCTGCAAAGTTGTCAGAGCAGATGATATAGCAGGGAAGCACAGCTATACATTACTTAGCAGCTTCCTTCCCTGCCACTAGCATGTCATCTGCTCCATCAGTGCTGTGACCTGTTGGGGGCACTCGGGTATAGCAGCAGATCGCTCGCTCTTGCGGTATTTGTTTTCCCTTCCAGCCCTCAGATGTAGCTGCTATTTTATTCATGAATCACAATATTCCATTTAAACAATTAAACAAGATATTTTTTTTTTTATCACTTTGGGGAAAAGAGGGAAGTTTCTCACAGAGTCATTAGGGAGGCTCCATAACAGTTCACTGGAAGTCATCTTGCTACGTTGGAATATTGTAGCGTTTTGGTCTGAATTAAAGTGTTCTCTCTGCTGTCTCTGCCACTGGCTTGTTGAATTACCTGCCTTCCGCTGTATTTGGACAGAGCTCATACTTAGGGCATCTTTAACATATTTTTGTAAGCAGCTTGTACCATCATCACTTGTAGAACCATTTGCATTTACTTGCAGAGACAGTGAGCCTGATGGGGCAAATGGCTACTGCAGGAAACTAACTTTCTTACATTGTGCTATTTTTCAATAGCTCCCCAGTTAATAAATCCTTCATCTCAATCCTGAGTGTATCTCAGGCACCTATAAAGTGAAGCCATTAGCCATCAGGTTGGACTGCACCAATTACACTAGGGGAAAACGATTATGAACAGTGAGATCAAACTGCAAGAAAAAGCTCAACAGAGCTAAGGACAGTTAGAAAGCTTCAGGTTTTACCCTTCCTGGGGCTGCATGTCCAGGAGACCCTCTTTGCCTTGTACAGACCTTTGTGCACTGGGAGAGTCTGTGAAAAGGAGGTCCAAACCAAACCAGCCAAAGCTGCTTTTGGAGACTCTTCTACTTCAGGCTCTCTGGCACCTTCTCAAAGGGTCAAGCATCAAGTGGGGTAGCAATGTGTTGCTAAATGTACTTGTGTTGCATATTAAGCCAATTACCTGGAAGTGGTTTTATGTGGTAAGTTACGTATCCACAATGCGTATCATGTCCCAGGGAAGCTTGTAGTCTTCTATTTCACCAGACAGACTACAATTACCTCTTTCCATAAAGTCTAAAAACAATTCCCTCTTTAAAAACTATCTTGTTGCCACCAACTAAACCTTAAAAGATAGACTTTCCAGCTAGAATTAATTTCGCATAATGCATATTCCTAAGGGAACAGAAGACGTGGGAGATTTACATGCCCAGGGGACTACTGAGAAATTTGACTATTTGGACAACTGTTTTATTGTTACAGAACTCCTTTTAGGAAATATTAGATTAAGCAGCAACTCTTCACGCATCAAGTTAAACACAAAACCTTTTTTTCTCAGGGGTGGTTTTCCTTCAATGCTCATATTTAGATTAAGAAACATTTTATTTGGATGGACAGAGAGGCAGACACATGGTTTTGAGTGGTTTGACCCTGCAAGCCACTCAAAACCTTTCTCTCTTAATGACTGCAACAAAAATGATATATGGTCAGTATTTACAGGAAACAAATACTCAATAAACAAAAGGTAGAGACCAGGGTTTTGTATTAGGAACAGTTGCTTGATTTTAATTTGACTGAAATTTGGTTCATAAAAGTAAGAGAGTTGATTAAGTAGACCTCTCTAACTCATTTGTCTTGCTGCTGCCTGGCATTTTGATTAAGTATCTAGAGTGATACAAAATTAACATGCCATATATTAAGAGGATGAAAACTTAGCTACCTGGCATGTCTAAAATACAACTGTAAATGGGCAATCATTATTAAGCAGGTGTGTTTCAAAAAAGGTCCTGAAGGTATTGATTCTTGGCCTTATGCCACATAAAATTTTTATCAATGACCTGAAAGACAACCAAGAACATAGAACATCAGTGATAAAGCTTGTAAAACTTTGAGAAGAAGTAGTAATGAACATGTAACATGGACAGTTAAGTTCATGCTACAGGGGTATCTGAACTGTTGGTAAACTGGGTTTAAGCAAACATCTTTTCAGCACAGTCATGTGTAAAGTTATTTTTCTAGGAACAAACTATTACCCACAATTGCAGAATGGAATTTCTGTCTGCGAAGCAGTGTGATGGATCATGAGCTGAATCTCAGCTGTGTCCATCCACATCAAAAAGCACTAAGGTACCTCTTCGATGAATAAATAAAAATCTCTAGAAGGGAAATTATATTCCTTACTGGGCAGCCACTGGTTTAACTGGAATCCACAAGTTCCTGTGGGAGTGTCCACTTCAAACTGAAAGGTTCCTTCATTCTGTCTGAAACATATTTAGCTGACAGTCTGACTGACAAACAGACTCTCTTTTGCTGTATAACCAATTTTTTTAGCCCTGTTTCAGGGGTATGGTGGCTTTTTCTCAGTTGCATTCAAAGGTTGAAGTCATTTTTTATTATGATGATCACCTATTGCCTTGTGACAGGACAAAGGGAATTGGAAATGTAAAGCATCTGGACACTGAGGAATGGCAGACATGCAATGCAGGGAGCATACGGGTACTGGTAGGGTGGTGGAAAGAAAAGAGGCTGGGAATTTTTTGTTTTTCACTACTGAGAGGTATAATAGGATCTAATGTCTGCAAGTGATTTGTAAACAAAGAATGGGTTTTTCTAGGCAATATACTCCAGTTTAAAGAAGAATTAATCCAAGAAAGTCATGTAATGTGTATTCTAAAGGAGATCAGAACAGATTATCACAATAGTACATTCTGCTTTTATAATCTGGCCTTGAATACATAAGCATTTTAAAAATAAATCAAGATTGGACATGAAGCAGTAACATGCCCCTATTATATTCTTTGACTGTCGCTTGGAGTGGAAGAAAATATATGTGGATTGATAATACTCAAATTGTAAGCAGTCTGAATAAAACAATGTTATAATTTATTATGATTTTTTTCTATCTAGTACACATGATAACAGAAAAATCCATGCTTTAGATATTTTTTAAAAATAAATATATAACTAACTAACTATAAGAAATAACTAGCCATGTGGTCATCAGTAGATTCATGATAACAATGCTTTTGGAGGGACAGAATATAATTGCAATATTCTTTATACTTGTATGGGCTGATGGAATAATTCAAGTCTCATGGCAATGTTCACTACTTGAAAGACATTACTTAAGATCATAATGATAACCACTGTATCTAAATAACCTGTTAGAGTAGCCAGTTTCAGAAAAAGGCAAATGTTTATAGGTCAGACCCACTCTGCAAAACAACTTTCCATCTGCATAGTTTTATGCTCCTAATGCATGATAACAAAAATTTCTCATCTGTTTAGATGTAATCAATACAAAGAAGAGTAATTTCATTATGAAAGTCTGAAAGAACACCAAAAATATTCCAAGTGCCAAAAATACTAAATTTATTTGCTTAGTGAGGCTTTCCTTATCAAACTTCTCTACTCTCTTCAAGACTTCTTTTATTATTGGACAGAAAATAATTGTATTTTCTTTTGTGGTTCCTCATGGTTTACATCATCTCACTTCTGAAGTTTGATGATCATGTAATTTAATACTTTCCTAGTGTAAAGGTGGAAGAGTGGGCGAATGGAACAAGGAAAGAAAGAATTAAGATTACATAAACAATCTTAAATTCGACATTTCCTAATGTCTGAATTCTTCATCTGCACTCTTAACTCTTTTAGCCTTCATTTTTATGTCTACCACTTCCTTTTCTAAAAAGCAAACAGAAAAAAAAAAGCAAGCCCATCAATTAAATTATATCTACAACTCCATCCTCAGAGCTCTGCCAGTGGAGCTATCAAAGCCTGTCTGCTTCAGCCCTTTCCCTCATACTCACAGTCTCTTGGTTTAGCTGTTCCCTACTTTTCCTTCAAAATCTTTCCTTTTGTCCCACTCCTCTACTCAGCTTAGCTTCACCTCCTCATGCAGCTCATTAAGTACAGATCTTACTTTATTTACCAGCCTCTGTAGCAAGTTTCCATATTCGGTCATTGCCTTCCAAATCCTTGGACCCAGCTCCTCGTCAGACCCTTATCCCTACCGTTCTGGTGTCTAGTCCTACCCTCTTTCACCAGCCAGCCCCATCTCTCCAGTGCCCCCAAGCTTCATCTCACTCTGCCCTCCATTTGTCGGCTGGCTCTAACCAGTCTCCTGGTCCCATCAATCCTGGTCATAATTTCTTTTATTTCCTCTTCCTAAATCCTCAGTCCTCAATCTCACCAGATTCCTGCTTCAAGTATCTCCTTTGGCCTAGTCCGTTTTCTGTCTTTTTTTCCATTCCTGTCAGACAAGATCTCCCACACTCCCCTTCATGCTGCCTTCTCGCTGAGGAAATGCTGAGTCCCTGAGGAATTTGGCTTTTGATTTTCCATAACAACTGAAGTGGGAGGCTGGTGGAGGAAAACTGGAAGTCTAGAAAATGTACCAGCAGCCCTAACTATAATAAAAAGGAGAGCGTGACAGGGAAAGGAGAAGCAACAGGGTGTTCTTGACAATATAATCTGATCTAAAAACTAAGAAACTTTGAATTAACATTTCAGGAGCTGCTCCTACCTCTGTCACAGCCTTCATATACCCTTGTGCAAGTCCCTCGGTGCCAGGTTCACTAAAAGACGCAGATATTCTCGTGTACAACACACTAATCCTGAGCTTTCAGGCCCTTGGTCCCTAATACCTGCAACTCTGTGTCAGGCAGTTGGGCTTCACAACCAGTACATTAGGAGAGATGCTTCAGAGACAAAGACAACTTGAATTTCGAAGCACTGAGTATTTGAAAATTCAACTTGCCTCTGAAAATTTGAGGCCATTTCTCAATATCTCTGTACATTAATTTCATTATTGACAAAATAATAACTATGACCATCTTGTGACTGTTGTAAAGCATACTTCACTTACACTTTCCTAAGATGTCTCTACAGAAATAGTTTTCTGAGTGCGAAGCACAGCTATAATTATGAATGAGAAACATTTCTATTTTAAAAGAGAAAAAAGGCCACAAAAAGAGATTGGTAATATCATGAGTAGCTGTAAGTGTCAATCCCTTAGTCAGACTGTTTGTCTATCTGCTGTTTTCGAGAGCCTGTTTACTGCTGTAGTCAAAAGCTGAAAAGCTGTGGCAGATAGCAGATGTACCAATTAATAACCTGTCAAGGCTGATGGATAGAATGAAAAAAAAAAATCTCACATATATCTCCTGTGTGTTTTTTTTCCCCACGTTTCAGGTCATTGGGGGTCATGAGATACACTCTGCCTCCCTGGAGAGAGATGAAACTGTCTCATTAGCGTCTATCTTTCATGACATTAAGACGCTGCCTTTGAGATGCTAACTCACCTGTTCTTCTCCCAGAATCCTAAAGTGATGAAGCTCTTTAATCAAGGAGTCCGGACAGCCAGCTGTTGGAAAGAAACAAAAATAGGCATTTTAGATCTTCCCATCAGCGCAGCTTCAGCATAAGATACATAGATGCAGAGAGGGTAGAACATACAGATTACCTCAGATAAAGAAGATTAGAAAGATTAGCCATGTTTCTGCAGGCACCAGAATGCTGAAAACCATCTATCAAATAATCCTTCCACATTTCCAAGAACACTCAGAAAGGTTATATTCCGAATATTTTAGCCCTTTCCCCAAAGGACTACAAACAAAAGCAAGACGAAAAGGGCAGCACTGTCTGCCAGATACTGCCAGCCCCTTAGAGTAAGCCAAAAAGCCTGTTAAAAGAGGATCTCACATCAAAACCTTGGAGCTGCCCAAAGCTGAATTCTGGTTCACACACCATGTTTGGACTCATTTCTAAGCATAATGCAGGCTTTTCCTGATTCCCTGTAGGATTTCATAGGCCCCACAGATCACTTTAATTTTGGCTGTCACAAACATAACCCATTTCACAAACTTGCAGTTGTCACCCACAAGTTTAATACACAAACCAACTATGCAGGTGGGGGAGCGATTTGCCAGAACTTTGCAATCAGATTAACGTTCAGTCACTACAGATTTTCACATCTGTGCCAGCCAGTGAGAAAGAACATGTCTTGCTAGATGCCGCGCACTTTACCAACCTGTTCAGACTGTGATTACCTTCCTGGTGATGAAATCCAAGGCTGCTACTCACTTTTGTACACTACTACACTCATTTCTGGCAAGGAATAAAAGTGCAGACTGTGAAAGCAATCTGGGCTTTATTCTTCTTACCATAAATTGAAGCATCTGCTTTTGAACTGAGAAAATTCCTTAAAAGGAATTAAGAGCACAGTTCTCCCCAGAACAAGAGAGGAACTACGATTTTTATCAACCTGCTTTTCTGCTGATGCAACTACAAATAGTTACCTCTCATTCTTAACGACTGCCATTAAAAGGATGCAAATGAATTTGGAGACAGTTGTCAGGAAATCTCCATCAGCACTGTGGCTTCACTCAAAGCCGATGAGGCATGGCCTACACCTACAACTTCTGTTGGCATGGCTGTCTTAGGGACACAAAGGGAAAAGCCTTTACACTTGCAAGCAACATAACTAAAACAGGCAAAAACTCTACTAGAGACACAATTATACTTGTACAAATCTTTGACTGGTATAACTTTTTGTTCTTAGGGAACTGATTTAAATGATATTCAAATCAGCTTCTTGCTGATAAATGCTTTATCTCCAATCAGAGAGGTACAGGTGGAGAATGCACCATCAACACAACACAACTCCATCAGCAAATCCTTTTAAAGGCAGCCAAGGTTCAAGGTGGCCCAGGTTTAAGCATATGGTAAGAATTGTCTATTAATAGCTTCTCTCTTATTAAATATTGCTATTTCTTCTTATTTAATAAAACCTATGATATTCTTATAGGCTCCTTTCCACCCACCTCTTCCCTCCTGTCGCACACAAGGATATTCACATATTTGAATGTGTGAGTTTTAACTTTGAGTGTTTTTTTCTTAATGGGTTTTTATCCTCCTCAATTTCTAGGACCACAATCCCTGTATCACATTTAATTTTCTCTCCTCATTTGCCCCACGTTTAGGCTCTCCATATTCTGTTTCTTCTTCTCAATGCACTTAAAGTTGTCCTTACTACTTCCACCACAGAATCACTGCTACGCATCATTTTTCTGTCCATTTTCACTGGGATTTACATCTCCATCTTCCAGCTCATCTGAACCCTGAATGTATCAATTCTGTCTCACTAACTTCCTGACCTGAGGCCTGATTTGTAGTCCAGGGCTGTTGACTTCTCTGCGTTTCAGATCAGAACTCACTGCATAAAACACGGTTCCTCTCTCTTGCCCTTACGTAATTATTAATTGTATGTAATTTTTCCTGAAAATATCTGCATTGATCGTGCACTGCTATAAGAATTTCTAAGCGTAGAGGATAATTATGATTTCATATAATAATGTGTGTTAATCTCTGACAGATATTAGCTTTGTAACACCAACTAAACAGCTTTCTGCTTGTCACTGCTTTTTGCAGTATTTACAGCTTCTTCTTCCGCCAATCATTTCTTTCTTCCCTCTTATCATTTCCAATTTATTATTCACTAAATCCCTTAAGATGGGAAAGTTTCCTTTTTCTTGCCTAGCAAGAACTTTTTCTCTTTCCATTTTCCTTGAAATCATATTTCCTGAATGCCTATTTCTCCCAGAAATCCACCCCATTCTGCCCTCATGCATAATTTATATAATCTCCCTTCTGTGAACTGCTTACATGCATCCTCTCTTTCTCTCATTTTAGAGACTATAAACATTCTGGAACCAAGAATCTTTGTTAAAAAATGTGTAAAAGTATGAAGACACATATACAAACACATATATGTTTATTTCAAGTGTTAGTAGTTGTCCACTGCTGCATCCTCTTCCCAATACAATATTTTATATAGTCTATTTTTCAGAGACTTGCCCAATCTAGTTTTCAGTCTTTTCATAGTCCAGACTTTCACTGGATCTTGAAAGGTGATTTTACAAGAGATCCTGAAGTTACCAGCAAAGAAGGAAGAGAGCAAGCTTAAAAACCATGTCACTGTTGGCATGATGTTTTCCAGCAACGGTGAGTTCAGAAATGTCAAATGTGTGCAATATTGACTTATACTGATACACATTAACAGTCTGCTATCTGCAAGAAGTCCTTTCAGATCTTCACATTGCAGAAGCAATCATTTGAGGAAACAATAGAAATTATTGTTGTCAAACGATAATTTGAGGAAAAATGGAAATGAAGAAACATGGAAAACAAAAAAAGAAGTAAGATCAAAACACTTTCCTTTTTTCTTGGATATTTCTGAATGTATTTCTGATACTTCCTATTTATTCTTTAATTTCTTCTGTTCTGTAAGCAGACCTTTTTAAAACATGCTCCAACGCTGTGACCCGTTTTTATCAAATATCTGGGAGTTTTTTAAAAGTCTTGGATGATGTTAAATTCCTGCACTGTGACTACAAACAAAGGTTATAGACAAATAACCATTCCATAAGTAAAAAGAGGTTAAAAAAAACCCTCTTCTGCTGAAAAGCATTAACAACTATTTGTTATCTCACCCACAAAACCACCCATATATCCGTCAACATATTCATGTATATGCAAACACACATGGTGACTCGAAAATTATTACAGGTTAAGCACAGCACCCAACGGTTTCACTAGCAAACTGTGCACGCCAAACATTAAAGGAGAAATGTATTTCCTAAGTCTCTGATGTGCAACTAACGTATGTCACATGAAACAAATAATCTGCACTTTACAGATTTCTGCTATTTTGTGTAGAATGCTTTAAGGATTAGTTTTTATGCGCTCTATAGTACAGAAACCCTTATAACCAATGGTCTCAACAAACCATTTGGAAACTTTCCATTTCCCTCTTCCCAATTATTACTTGGAAAAGTACAGGCACACATGAAATTTCCACAGACATAAACCAAACCATAGGAATATTAAATATCAATCAGTAACAATTTAGCATAAGAGTGTTAAAAGGAAATGATGCAAAAGCATGGACAATTTCCTTTACCCAGAAGCCAAAACTCTGCATTGAAGACACCTGCAGACTGATAAAATGGCAACTAAATTGCTTATTAGTTCCCTCTTCCAACTCACATTCAAACTTATGTTTAATATGTTCTCAGCTACAATGACTGTTACAGGTTTTTGCTAACTGTGAAGGCAGAGCCAGATGTAAAAAAATATAAAATTGATGCAAATCTTTAGTATTTTTACCCCACTTTTTCTTCTGATGTAGCTCCATTGACCTCAAAGCAATAAGACCCATAAAACTAATGGATGTCTTAGGAATGAGCCTGAGCCTAAGCAGGAAACTAAGTTATGAAGGGATGATACCCAATTCAAAGCACCAGAAGCTTTATAAACTCACCACAATTAATCTTTTTGCTTCAATTTAAGCATTTACGACTTAAATTAAATTCAAGCATATTATTTGCTTCTAAATGTTCCATCATACCCCAGATTACTTGTCTGAGTAACTTTGTTGTTGCTTGATTCTCATATTGCTTTATAGTTTAACTCAAAATGCTGCACGAATGAAAGGTACATTCAAAGTTACAGAAATTTGCAACTGTAAATTTACAATTTACATTGTGGTATTCTCTTCATAAAGATATAAAGATATTTTTAATCTGTTCATATATGTATCTCCAAGAGAAGAATAAAGAAGCAAAATTTAGGAAGGACAGTTTAATGTCTCCTAACATCATAAATCCCCTGATTTCAACTGGTCTGAACACACATTTTCAGCTACACTGTAATTAAACTATGATTCTAACTACTACCAATTTAATTACCCAAGTCTTCACATATTTTTTCTCAGACAAAATTAGCTTCTGGTTTTGTTTTTGCTTAAAATTATCACTTGTATGACTTATGTTCTCCAGTGAGAAGGCAAAGGAAAAATTAAATCAATCCTTTAATATTGCACAAACTGGCAAAATGAAAGCAGAAAACAACTGCTGTCACAAACACAGC
>NW_009595253.1:22880-24375 GCF_000690535.1 Cariama cristata | reverse complement strand
GAGGCCGAGCCGGAGGGGAGGGGGCATCGCGACAGGAATAAAGGCTGCACTGTGAGCTGGTTCCTGCCCCCTGCAGATTGCAGGGGCAACGCTGGAATCGTACAGCCCTGGCGACATAAGTAGTAAATGCTGTTTAGTTCATAAAAGGCTACTGGATAAATTATAAACTACAAAAAAAGAAATAAAAGGACTGCTCTTTAGCCGCCATTAGGTACTGTGAAAACTGTATCTGCACGCTTCCTGAACCCTTACTTTCCTTGGCGTCGCACTAATGCATTATTCCCTTTGGCACCTGGGACTGCATACCGCTGTTTGCAATTCCATTGCAACTAGAAACCTGGATGTGTTGGGACTATCCCATCTCAGGGATAGAAGAGGGAGATTTTCCAGTCCTTGGAATGTAGAAAGCAGATGTGAAGAAGGTATTTCAGCGAGCTGCTGAGCTGCCGTTCAGCTCCTATAGAAAACCAGTGGCATGGCCATTTCTTCCATGATCTCCAGAGAGATCCCCCAAAGTGATGTGCTGGAAGCACCATTGGTAGCAAAGCTCCTTCCCTTTCAGACCACCTCCTTACCCTTTCACTTTTATTGTGGAAATTGAATTGCCTTGAGAATAAGGAGTCTGCACACATGGAGGAGATTACGTTTTCTGTTGGAGCGGTATTTTAGGGTCCCCCATTTCCCTTGCATTGCCCCATGCTCTCGGGTGCAGCAGAATGAGCAGCAAAGCGCAGGTAAATCGATGGCAGCTCAGTCAGGCCCAGCCCGGTTGTACGGACTGCTTCAGCTAAAGCCCTTCCAGGGATGCAGGGTGAAGGCATGCTCAAGAGGGGACTCTGGCTTCAGCGGACATTTTAAAAGATGTTTTATGCATTTCCAGCTTAAGAAAGCATGAAAAAGACTTGATTTGGCAAGCGTAGATGAATTTAGTTGGAGCAGAGCCCGAAGCCCAGGTAATTCTTTCGCTCACATCCATTTTTTTTGAGTGTGGAGTGGCTAAGCTGCTCCCGCTGGGAGGAAGCCGTCGGCAGTGGTGGCAGCCCCTCTTTTGGGGCAGCCCTTGCCCTCTCGTGGTGCCCCTGGGGACGGGGGGACAGGGGTGCAGCGGGCCTGAGCCTCGGCCTGCCCCCAGCTCTCCCTGATTTCCATCTCCTCAGGATTTCTGCGGTGAGTAACCACGTGCAAAAGCCAGAGCCAGTCACTGTTGCAGATGGAGTCCAACGGCAAAATGGCAGCAAAAGCAGATAGCCAGTGCTGTGTGAACTAGAAATGCCTTTGCATCATTCTCATGGTCCCTAGGTCGCTGTGTGCTTTGCCAAGCAGCCTTCTCTCCAGCTGTTTTTAAACGTGGCCTTCTTGATGATAATATCCCGCGGTTTCCACTGCCGTTTGCCAACAGTGTTTTCTTCAGTGAAGGTAGTAAGGGAATGCCAGCACCCATTAGTCCAACTCTCATCTTACTTCTTGCTAGACCTCTTCATATAGTCACTGGTTT
>NW_009595253.1:0-22849 GCF_000690535.1 Cariama cristata | reverse complement strand
TGGAGTGGCTCCAGCCGAGCCTGTGATGCCCATCCTGGTTTTTGCACCAAAGCAGAGGAAAAGGAACAACCCCAATCTGACAAAGGAGAGGAGAGGGGGCAGGGGCTGTAGTTGACAGCTCCTGCGGTGCAGGCGGTGGCATGGCTTGCAGGGTGGGCAATAGTTACACAATCTATAATGAAACGGGTGGGGATTAGGTGGTTTAAAACAGATGAAGAGAAATAGTCATGAGAAAAGGGAAGAGCAGAATATAGTTACCCGTGAGGATCTGGGATGAAGACTGGAGGAAGCAGTCAGTCACCAGATGGGAAAGAGCATTTCAAGTGAAAGCCCAGCCCATCGCCAGCCCCCGCAGGTTCCCGCTCAGCGTTTCTGTGCCGGCTCTGCCAGCTCCACACACGGGTGCTCCCCCCGGCACCCAGCACCCAGGTGAAGGAGCTCTGGGCTGCACAAACCTACTCCGCAGGGAGGGCAAACCCAAATCTCATCAGGTAGGAAGGCAGCCTGTGTTAACATGCAGTTTGGGAGAGCAACATTTGACCTTTCCTAATACTGTGATGTTAGGGAGGACGTTAGTGTGCTGCCCTCCCTTCTCTGCCTTCCCACCGCTACGAACGGGGATCCTGAGTTCGGGATTATTCCGGGGTGCAGCTTCCCACGTCCACATCAAACCCCACACCCTGTGTGCGCTCTGCAGTCTGACTTGGTGGCTTGACTATCGCAACGTGATTCTGTCCCAGAGGGGCGACGACAGAAGATAACCGGCGTTAACCTCCACTCTCTATGAAATGCAAAAGTTTCTCTACTTAAAAAAAAAAAAAGAAAAAATAAGAATGAAAGCTTATTAGCCAAGACAGTTGTACAAGCAATGGTGGGTTAGTAGAAAGTAACTATTAACATCTAACTCTTTTTTGTTTTTGTTTCCGTATTGGAATGTTTTGGATCTTCAGAGGTTTTCCACCAGGTTTTAATACTTGGACTAGGCCAATTTTTAATTCTAGGATTTATGCATCTTTTCATAAAATAATTGGCTTCTTAATTCACAGCAAATTCTGCTGGCCCTGCTTCTCTTTGAAATTTTAGTTTTCCTTTTTTTTTTTCCCCTCTGTGGAACCATTTTCTTGGTGATAGAAATGGCCCATTACCTTGTGTCACAGCAGGGGTCTGTGTGTGGTGGTGGTGTTATTTGTTTGTGTTTAACTTGGTTAGCCTGGGAGTTAAGGGCTGGCAGCAGGAAGATCTGTTCTGTGTTTCAGTACAACGGCATGTGCTTGCAAGGCCCCAGTGGCGTTCCTGGACGGGATGGAAACCCGGGAGCCAACGGGATCCCCGGCACGCCTGGGATCCCGGGACGGGACGGGCTGAAAGGGGAGAAAGGCGAGTGCATGCGCGAGAGCATCGAGGAGTCCTGGACGCCCAACTTCAAGCAGTGTTCGTGGAGTGCACTTAATTACGGCATCGATCTTGGGAAGATTGCAGTAAGTGAGCTTTGCCTGGGGGGCTGCACTTCACCAACCACAGCAGGCTGTAGATCTGCCGCTCGGGGCTGGGTAGCAGCAATGCTACGGGTTTCCCGTTGGAGCCTTTTTCTACATGTAAGGGTGAACTTCTCAAAGGTTTAGCTACCTTGGATCCATCTCAGCTGTGTTTCACAGCAATGTGCCCATTTCATTTCTGTGATAGCGTTTCAAAAGAATGATGTGGCTGGTGTAAGAGTACATTTAGAAGACCAGATCTGTAACTGTAAGGCAGAAAGTCATGCTACTAAAAAAGGACCTCCAGCTTGCTCAAAACAGGACAAGGTTTTTACCATTTCAGTCATAGGGAACAGGAGAGATGTACATCTTTAATCTGTTAATTGTACCCATCTTTGTAACTCCTGCTTCAAAATGGTTGTTCACTGAAACTCAGTTGCAGGCTGCTACTGCAGAAGGGATCAGCACAGTTCAGGAGCAGGATTACCAAGTGTTACCCAGACCGACCCAAACAGTCCGTCCTCCGCTGCAGCCCTGGGCATAAAACTTTCAAACACAATGGTGGAAGCCCAGAAGAGGGGAAGAAATCCCAGCTCAAGCCCAGCTGTGAAGCAATGCCCAGACTGGTTGGAGTAGTTTAACTGCTATTGCTGTGGCTAGAGTGAGACTCAACTTTTTTGAGTAGATATTTCTCACTGCCTTGTATGTGCAGAACTGTCCCTAGCTTTCCACACCCCCCCCATGATATCCAGCATTTTGAAGACAGAATAACCACCTCTTAAAATCCTGAAAATCTTTCTTTTTCAGTTGTGGAGCTTTTTTCAGGGTTTAAGCCTCTCACAAATCTTGTGATAATTGTTAAATTCAGGATTTCTGTTAACAGAGGCAGAAATTGTACTGTCCTCTTGGGCAGAGACTTGAGTGCAGCTTTCAGACAGCTCATACCCCTTTACATAAACCCCAGAAGGTAACTAGGTTACCAACTTAACAGCAGGTATTATCTAAATAAAATTAAGAATTTCCATAATCCCTCTTCTCCATTACCATCTATGAGGTGCTGTTTCTGATTTGCATCTCTGCACCGTATGGTATTTGCCAGGCTCTACTTTTTTCTTTTTTTTTTTTCAGAGGGAAGGGACTAAAGAGAATAGCCAAAACATTCAGAAATAAATCTATTTCCAATATATCCCTAAATACATTTCCTAAATGTAAATATATAGAAAATAAATAGGTTCAAAACCAGAGGTTGCCACCCAAGCATTTTTGTCTCCTCTTAGGAATGTACATTCACAAAGATGCGCTCGAACAGTGCTCTCCGTGTTCTCTTCAGTGGATCGCTTCGGCTAAAATGCAGAAACGCCTGTTGTCAGCGCTGGTACTTTACTTTTAACGGAGCAGAATGTTCCGGGCCACTTCCTATCGAAGCCATAATATATTTAGATCAAGGAAGCCCGGAGCTGAATTCTACTATTAATATACACCGAACTTCTTCAGGTATGTATGCCGAGACCGCGTGAACAGAGATGGAGTAGGAGGCCGTAGCAAGTGCAGTGCCCAAATGCAGAGTACAGGCTGCCTTAGAAAGTCAAAAGACGGAAAGAAGAGACAGAAGAGTGGCCAGCTAACGCTTGTTACTCTTACTCTGCTGTCTCACAGTTGACTATCAATAGTAACAGCATTAGCATTATTTATTAAGTGGTACTTTGCTATTGTGGTATTTTTCGTGGTACTTACATCCCGCAATTTATCAGTGGAAGACATTTCTGTCCAGACAGTGCTATTGATCTGTGCTACAACATGAATACAGAGACGTTCTGTGCTGTGTTAGCATATGGAGAAACTGCCTTACTGCCAAGCAGGCAGTGTCATCCTGGCTTAAAATACTGACATTTGTGCGTTATCTGTGCATAAAATGAGACTTATTCCTCCTTGAACTTCTGCTGTAATTTCAGATGGGGCACAAAAGTACCTCCAAAGTGAAGTATCTAGGAACAATTATTCAATTGCTAAGCAAAAGGCAAATCAGTGAAGTCATTCAGCATAAAAGAAGGTGACACTAGGAAAGGGGACTAACGTCTAAACTCTCTCCATTTTCCTTGGTGTACTATTTCATGACTGCACAAAATCTAATGTCTAGAGTTACGATAGTTTTTTTTTTCATCAAGGGCTAGGACCCACCTGTCTTCATTAACCCACCTCCAACTAGTGGTGCTAGTGGGGAAAAAAAAGGGGGGGGGGGGCTCAGAAGTGGAACTTTATACAGCAGCAGTCAGTTAGGAGTGGAAAAGATTACAGGGTGGCAATCACCTTTGCAGGGCTTAGCTGCAGAAGCCAAATATGGCTGTGTACCCGTCCCTCCTCCCCATCACCGCTAAAAAGATGGTTGGATGGGATTGAAGCCATGCCCCAGCTACCAGTTTGTACATTTGGACACTTAAAGAAGCAGGTGTACCTCCCATTTAGCCATCCTCTAGATTGCGATCTGCTTCAGGTGCTGCAGCAGAGGTCGAGAAGCGGCATGGATAAAGGCAGTGCATGACTCTAACCTGTGTTGCCACATCTCTAAGTAATAGTTTTTATTTCTAAAAATGCTGTTCAGGTTTAACTAAATAGCATGAGCTTGCAATGAAACGCTGTTCTTAAGTACTTGTGTCCACCTTCAGTTGTGAAGTACAAAGTGATTGTGTCTGCTGAAGTAACCTGATTTTTGTTTTTAACCAGTGGAAGGTCTGTGTGAAGGGATCAACGCCGGCTTGGTGGATATTGCCATCTGGGTCGGGACTTGCTCAGATTACCCACGGGGAGATGCTTCTACTGGATGGAATTCAGTCTCCCGCATCATCATTGAAGAACTGCCAAAATAACTTTCCCTCCCTTTTTATAATCTCTCCCTTTTTTTTAATTTTGTACAATTTTCTTCAGAATTTATTTCTATAGAGTTGGATGCAAGTACTTGACTGAAAAGCACCAAACTCTTGCATCCATAGTCTTTGTCCAGCCTTGTTTCGCACATTGCAGAGGCTTTTTATAATAATCCTTTTAGAATATAAATATCAAAACCAAGTTCATTAACTTTTTTAGTTCCTTGTTTGAGGTATGAAAATATACCAACACCATTTTATGAATTAACTGTAACTTTTTGTATCAAATAAATAAGACCTTTTAAAAAAAACCCAAACAACTAGGCTATTTTATTGATCATTAAAACTGTTGAAGGTATTTTACATGGTGTTATGATATACAATTGATTTTTTTAGAAGACTTCATAGGAAGTTCTAAGAAAGTAAACTCAGGTCTTGGCGTTGGTCTTCAAGAAAACATATGTAACATCTACTCCTGTAAACCTGACTACAGGATAGGATGCTCTGCTGTTACAGTCTTTAAATCTCCCAACAAACTCCTGGTGACTTAACTGTGACCTACATGATGTGGTAAGCATTAAATAACCTCGTTCCAAATAACTAAGTAAAACCAGACTATCTAAGCTCTCCTTCCCTCTTTTGCTTCTTGATAGACTGGATTTCAGTATAAACATCTATTACTGGTCTCCACTACTAGCATGCAGATACTAAATAATTTTACAGTTACAAAACTTCATTTCATTGCTCTGATAAAATAGTTCTCCTGTATTTAGCCTTTCAGACATACACAATCACTTTGGTGTTAATTAAAAGCTAGATACATTAAGTAGTTTGGAAGATACAGAAATAAGGCAGGTTGAAATGCCTTGGCTTCCAAAAAGTGTACTGGTAAAGTCAAAGAATGATGTCACAATGATTTGACTGCAGCCTGGACAAGTGACAACACTGATCATGCCAGCACAGCATTAGTTTCAGTGTTTTATGCATTTTCTTCAAAACGCAACAAGTGCTATACTCAAATATTTTTTAAAATTGTACAGATTCTAAAGGGAAACAATAGTCACGTTTATATTACAAAATCAATCTTACAGTAATGAAATAAAAAAACCAAGAAAAAGCATGTACAACATGCAGAAATCTACACTCTTCCCAGAAATAAAAGGAAAAAACATTAAATCTGAGATAAGGAATTTATTTCAGCTATTTAGGATTAAATCTCAGCTTTTTTTCTGAACAGGTTATAAGATTTTCTCCAGGCATCTCTCAAATTGGTAGCTCTTGTCTGCAGCTTTTGTTCGGAATGCTAGAGGAACATACCTGCAGCTAAGGAGAGCATGCAGGCTTTCCCAGCTGCAAGCTTATGTGCAATATTGCTGCAAGCCAGCAAATTATAAGCTGGTATTCTGTCTCTGAAGACCTGTACTGTTTTCATTGGCTTGGACGATGGGTTTTAAGGTATCTGAACACAAACAAGTTACTATGAGCTAAGCTATGGTGTGAATTTACAGAATGTCAGTTAACATACAGTAACTGATTGTGTACATGCTTGTAGCCTGTCTTTGCATTTACCCTGGAGCACGAGTAAGCTGTTCTGGGCCTAGAGCATGCTAACCCAGGGTAGTAAGTGCACAACTTTTAATCTTTTGAATTATCTGTATGTCTTCACAATGGTTTTTGGACCCTGGGTGGCAGAGTTAACTCGGTGTTCCATTAAATTCATTCTGCGTAGTAGAAAAGACACAAAACAAGGGAAACATCCTCCAAGGGCAGAAGTTAGTAGCTGTTAGGAGTCCAGACGGTAATTTGCATGGTAAACTTCCATTAAATTTGATCTACAGCTAAATACACATGAAAACTTTCATAATAAAAACCAAAGCCAGCCATAATCGCCAGATGTCCTTTCCATTTGAGATTATCAACTGTATCCGTAGAGGGGATAGGATTGTGGAGGAGAAAGCGTAAATTATTAATAAAGTTAAGTATGCACAGAATGTGGTATGTGGCAATAGTATCAACAGAAACAAGCAAGTGGATTGCTGAATTAAGATTCAAAATATTGAGCGGTTTCTGTAGTCTTCCAGATTTTAACTTAAAATTGAAACCAATTCTCTAATCTGTTAAGTTTTTATAAAAAGCCTCATTTCTGCTTTAGGTTATTCTTCTGTTGAACAGGAAACTAAGTGATTATTCAGGTGTTTTGCTGGATAGTATTCTCTGCTCCTTACGAAACTGATTATTTCCCCCTATCTGTTGAATAATCTTTGCTAACTTATTTCCTCTTTAGTTAAGTGATACTTTCTAAATGCTTCTTAATACCTTCTTACTAACAGCAGAAGGCAGATGTTATGGCCAGTAATTTCTTAAAGAAAAACTAAAAAAATAAAACAAACCCCTATCTTCAAAAAGTACATATCCTTGACAGCAATTATTGGCATGCAAATAAACATCATTACTATACAAATTTACTGAGATGTACTGTAATTTAGTTTATCACTAAGTTAGCAATCAATATATTCTTACAGTCCATTCCTTAGACCAAACCAGAAGACATTAATGGATTGTTTTGGTTTTTTTAAAGAAAGTCCTGTGCACAATATTTTTTAGAATACTTATGGATTTCACCCCCCCGCCCCGAGAGTATTATTGAAAATAAGCATGGTCATATTTGTTACTACAGTGATTTGAAAACTGTGTCACTATGGAATTACTAGGAAAAAAAGCCCCAATTTCTAAAACGTAAGCCTACTTCCAAATATGCATTTACTTAGTAATATTTGGTCAGATACATCAGTAATGGAGACAGAATCTCACTCAGAGAGAGGGAGACAGAGAGAGATTGAGAGAGGGCCGGCAAGAAAGAGAGAGAAAATGAATTAAGTAAGTGGCCAGCAATGCACACAACATACACTTTGGTCTGGTGCTAAAAGCAAGCCAAAAACCACAATGCAAGTCTGTCCTGGTATGAGACAAGAACTGGGTTTCATCAGATTGGCAATTGCTCAAACCAAAGAATGGACAGCTGTTTTACAAAACAATCTGAGTTTCCAAACTGCACCCCACAGAGGCAGCATTTTTGTGTTGGATGAGCAATAGAATTTGGAGCGTTCCATATCCTAAAATCTGAAAAATAACACAGAGGTGAATTCAGAAGACATTGCTGTAAACAACTACATACATACTGTCTTCGTGAGACTCAGATAAAGATTTAAGAAAGTTCTGACAGACCCCACAGTTGCTTTTGTAGGAAGTTTTCCACTTCTGTAGGAGTAGAATCTGACCAACTTATGTCGAGACTTGTCAAAACAGGTTAGTCTGTTATTCCAGGCAGGCCAGGATGAATGGAATTGCTGCACAGTTGCCTTCACCTAGTCACAGTGCTATTATTTCACAGTTGCAGAGACATCTGTTTCAAGCAGACATAGCTGATTCAGAAAGGAAGGCAGCAATGCAGGAACATGCAGCAGAAGAGATGTTGGCAGGGGTTTATTATCCCCAGGTTCTTTCTTCAAAATACTAGATCAATTCACAGTGTCAAAAAAGACTGCTGAGCTGAATTTCTCCCAGATCATAAGTATAAAAAATAAAGGATTTATTCCTTATGAACACAAGCTCGTACCTTTAATTATTTTCTTTTCTAAAACCAAGTAAAAAACCAGACACATTTTCATAAACGACAAAGGTAATACAGCAGGCAGGAGTCACTCTGATTACATTGGGGATAATTCCTTTGTAAAATCCATGAATTCCTTCTTTCCTTTGAAGAGACAGAAAAACATTTAGTTTTAATTAATGTCTTTTAATAGAAATCAGACAGAAAACAAAGCCTGGCATTTTTCTTCTCATGCTTTCACTGAGAGAGGTACTTCAGGTTAGGTATAACAATTTCAGAGTAATTTCTTACTATAGTGTTTAAAGAGCCATAATATATCAAATCTTAGCCCATCTGAACATAAAGTAGTATTCTGTAGGTCAGTTATTTAGCCTAGGGTTTGGGTGGGTTTTTGTGGTTTTTTTTTTTTTTTTTTTGTATTGTCTAAGGGTTTTTTTTTTTTTTTTTTTTTTGTATTGTCTAAGTAGGAGGCAATTTACATCTATCTTCATGCCACAAGAACTGGTTAAAATAACCTCAAATTTCTGCAGCCTGTTCCAAAAAGCATTTACATATTTAATCTCACCAAAGCCAGCAGGGCTGAAAAGCTTGGTGGTTTTGGGTCGCGTAACAGCAAGTGAGCTGTGGGTCAACACAACTAACGAAAGTTAGCAGTTATTTTCAGAGAATTAAAGCACCTCCTCCACAATTTTTATTCCACTGGCCAATAAATGAGAATCTAACTTCTCCCAATTTGAATCACAGTATTCGTGTTAGGGCTGTTTAAAAGTTTCAAAGACTTTTCATCTCTGCTCCCTATTTTCCAGCTTCACAGAAGCCTAGGACACCTGGAGTGACGAGTACAGTTAACAGACAAGCTGGAAAGTGCTTGGGTGTGGTTTACACTACCCTCCCTAGGGCTCTAGGTTGCATTTGTTTCATAATGAGTACAGTAGTGGCTCCAGAATGACTGTATACATTCACACTTTATCAGAACTAATAAGCCTTCCTATAGACTGCAGCACTGAAGTGCACAGCCCTGAGATATCAGAGCTATTTTCGCTTTGAATTGGCTTCAGTCAAAATGGCTGTACTGCCTCTGAGCCATGGGTGATCCTGGAACACCACAGCCTCATTCACTCATTCTGGTGGCACCTCCTAATACCCCAGGAGTCAGCTGACTGCATTCACGTCTCTCTAGTAGTATGCTGCAACCCAGAAACATTGTCCAAAGTAAGATTAATATTGGTTGCACACTGCAAAGGTGGCCAACTTTAACTACAGAGTTCTGTGTGAAAACTCTCATGTGCCATCTGGAGCTGAGGCAAGAGGGTTTGTGAGAAGATAACGCACAGGTGTGAGGTAACAGCTCTGTAAGGGTGCTATGGGAAGCTGGGACTAGACTACAAATGCAGTCAGGCCCCAGGGTAACCCAGGGACATCAGTATAAACAGCTCTGGCTAGCTCACTTCCTCCTGCCAGGAATTTGGATTAGCCACAACTCCAGCAGCACAACGCTCCTGTCATATGTGATCATCTAAAGCAGTTCAAGTGAGACTTCATTGTTTAATAGCCCCAAAACCGCGAACTCCATGTTATTTTTTAACTTGTAAGTGAAATTTGCTGGGAAAGAGAGAAGGGAGACAGAATAAACAACAGAAGCCTGCAGACTAGCATTGATCCTCTCCTACCTCCTCCTTTGTCCTCAGATTATTGCCATTAGTGGCATCTTGCACAAAATGACTTTGTACAGCTAACATTTTGTTTGCTCTGAGCTGCACTGGTTCTGCAAGTGAGCATGGAAGCCAGCAAACATAGTTCTGATTCTGTAAGACTCACTTTCCAAGACGTAAGCTTTTAATTCTGCATGCCTACCTCCATGTCCTGCAGATCACATCAAACACACCAGAATACGTATTATGCTGATCTTGAAGACGAGCTCGCACAACTTGATAGGGATATGTTGCTGACACAGCAAATATTTTGGATACAGCTGCCATCATTATGTATTCCACAGTGTTCTAAAAGCAACAAAAAATTACCAGGCTTGCCTTAAGTTTGGTTTAAATTAGCCAGTTTCCCAAAATCTTATTTGATTTTTAAATGTTGAACTAAACAATACTCTAGGTTTTTCCCCCTTATAATACACACGTTTTAAAAAATGGCAATGTTTACTATATACTGTGCTACAAGTAATTAATTGTAAAACATGTGTTGTGCTCTCTCATTCCTATCAAGTGAAACACTTCTTCCAAAAGTAACTACCTTTACCCAGCTGGCACCTGACCAGTTTTCCATGTGACTGTTTAAGACTACCACCTATAGTTCCACAAAGTAAGACAAAAAAAAACATTCCTCCCTCTAAAAATCTCAGAACACTTATCAAAATAAGAAGTTGGTTTTTACAGGAAACAGTGCTAACCAGCCACTTGTTCCTAAAAAGTGAAAATGTATTATTTCCTTCTATATATTCTACATTCCAATTAATGTATCAATACTTTGTACATTTGGCTGTTCTACAACCTAGACAAATGGAGTAAGTTTCCACTTATTCACATGCCACAACACGTTTTTATTCTCAAGAATCATACCAATTTTGTATCTGATACTCTGTTTCTATACTTGTTGTATCTGAGTTTCAAATCCTCATATGCCATGAACTGAAGTGCTCCATGTGAAGTTCCAAACAGACCAGGTACAAATCCCTAAAAAAAGGAATAAAACAAGGTTAAACAGCAATGCATAAAAACTACACAACTTGACAGAGCTCTGCTTACACACATACGTACTCCGTTACTTTACAAATTGTGACTGCACAACTGTCACTGTGCATTATGACTCAAAGCCAATTCTGGGTTGGTATTCTTAAAGGCAAGCATCACACAAAAGTGTAGTAAATGTTACTTTTCTCCAAATCACACACAGGCTAAAGACATCTAATGAGCGAGCAAGATAAAACAAGTGGCCTAGGGACTCCACCTCATACAGCACAAGCACAGGTCTTAAGAAGCTGGTAACATGGATCAGGATTGAGAGAATACAGATCAAGCTGGAGTCTTGCAAATGCGTGGCTCAGTGCCCGCTGCTTTCCAGGGACTGGCATTAAGCTGTTCAATTCCCACCTGAGACTGGTAAGGCAACGACAGAAGCTGGTGTCTCAGTGAGGAGGGCCATCAGGAGTAAAGGTACAAAAAAAATCCTTGTGATCAAGTCCTGGAGATTGGTATGTGCATGTGTGCGTGTGTATGTATCACCGAATGGTTTGGTTGGAACGGACTTTAAAGCTCATCTAGTTCCAAGCCCCCTGCCATGGGCAGGGACACCCTCCACTAGACCAGGTTGCTCAAAGCCCCATCCAGCCTCGCCTTGAACACTTCCAGGGATGGGGCATCCACAATCTCTCTGGGCAACCTGTTCCAGTGCCTCAGGTTGCCACATATAAATGTGTACCTATGATACATATACATTTCTACATTAAAAACGTGTGTGTATATACAGAATAATGGAATCATAGAATCATTTAGGTTGGAAAAGACCTTTAAGATTATCGAGTACAACCGTAAAGCTAATACTGCCAAGTCCACCACTAAACCCTGTCTCTAAGCACCACGCCTACATGCCTTTCAAATGCCTCCAGGGATGGTGACTCCACCACTTCCCTGGGAAGCCTGTTCCAGGCCTTGCTAACCCTTTCAGTGAAGAAATTCTTCCTAATATCCAATCTAAACCTCCCTTGGCGCAACTTGAGGCCATTTTCTCTGATCCTGTTGCTTGTTACTTGGGAGAAGAGACCGACCCCCACCTCGCTACAACCTCCTTTCAGGTAGTTGTAGAGAGCAATAAGGTCTCCCCTGAGCCTCCTCTTCTCCAGGCTCCCTCAGCTGCTCCAGCACCTCAGTGTCTTTCACACACACAGGCAGACACTTGCACAGTGGAAAGCTGAAGGGCACAGATGGAAAGCTAACTCATACAAGGACTTATGGATGACTTACATTAAAGAAATCTAAGATTCAGATCAGTTTGAGTGCATTCCGCACCCTGCTCAGAGCACATCCCAAGGCAGCCCAGCAGAGGTGACCAAAGGCGTAACAAAGCAGTCTGGGAAATGTACCCCATTTGTAAGAGGCAGTAATGGTCAGTAAAAGTATGATATGAAAATATACAGAAACCTTTTCTTTCAAAAAAGTTTAAATAAAGGGGGAAACCCAGGTATTTTCTGAAGTGTCTCTACAAGAAACAGAAGGCAGGAGTTCCTTCAAGAGCAGGACTAGCTCAGTTGAAAAGGAGCTGACAGCTGCATGGGTTCTGAGAAGCACTCATTCTCTTTTTGAAGAGTTGGTCACTTGCACTGGAAAAATACAAATAAATGAGGAATTAAGCATCTTGGCCAGAAATTACTTAAGGGAGCCAAAAGCTTGCTGAAAACTGTTGCAAAGGTACAATTATAATGGAGTGAGTAAATAAAAATGTGGATAAAAGGACTCAAAGAACGAAAATTTCCCCCAAAATACTGGTATCAAACAGTTTTATCTTATTTCCCATGACCTATTCAGGTAAGACAGAGGAATTAAAACATGTGTCCAGACACAAAAATCTGTTTTAGACTAAATCGGAACCCCAGAATGTTGAATATATACTACTAAGCCTAGAGAAGAAGAAAAAGACAAAGGATCCTGGCAGAAGTCCACTGGAATAGCGTAACAGGACAAAATGATAAATTACTTTATAAACTTTTAACTTGCAAAAAAAAACCACCACCAAAACTAAAACAACAGCAGGCATAAAAATTGTACAGAACTTCCACCACTTCACAGATTAGCTCTCTGCATGCTATAGATTTTTTAAGTTTATTACATTACAGCCATTCAGGAAGTGATTTTTAGGATGTTTTTGATAAATGAGGATGAATTTCTTCTTACACTAGAAAATAATGGTCATGAACTAATCATCAGTGACCATGAACTGATGAAATGCACTAAGGGCTAGCTAAACTCCCAGAAAAAACACTTCCCCAAATAAGACCAAGTGGAATTAAACCAAACATCTATATTTCATCAACTGTGAGCATAATCATAGAATTTTGTGAAGTCTGAAGCCAAAGGGCCACAACAGAGGGAAAAGGACAACTTTGGTTTTCAGAAATCCTGGATCAGAAAATAAAATTAACTAGTAACATGAAAACAGAAAAGGAGGAACAGAGAAAAATAAAATTATTGAAAACATCAAAGAAAATCTTCACTAGCTTTTGCCCATGATTAGACAGTAAAACTGTTAAAAGACAGAGGAAGTAACTGCTCTCTACTTGGAAAGAATTAGAATGATGTATTTATATCATAGGAGAATGAGGTAATCTTTTCCCCACCAACAAAAGAAAAATCTTAAACAACATTTAAAAGTACTAAACTCTTAAATTTAAGCCAGCAGATTTGGGTAACTTGCACCCAAGAGTCCTAAAGCATCTACTGATGATACTTGCTAAATGAGTACCAGCACGCCCTAAGTCTTGTGCTGACGAGGAAAGCTTCCAAAGACTGAAGGACTTTTAATGTTGGGCCAATATTAAAAAATGCAAGGAGGGAGTGAAGCAACTGTTGGCCAATGCGCATCAGTTAAATAAGAGCTGACCCAGGCTTCTATCAATCATACAAAACAGTATGTTCTTATGGAAAAATGTTTCAAAGCAAAACTGATTTCTTCACAGTAATGAAATATCTTAGCTTAGGAAGTTTTTGAAAGATATTCCTACTCTATTTTCTTATTCTCACAGTTTTACACAAAATCTTTCTTGCTACAAGATTTGATACAATTAGGTATTTATTCTTCATCTATAATATGACCATGAAGATCAATTTTAAAATAATTTCACTTCAAGTACTTATTTTTCACTTTAATATTCAAAACATATCTTTAGAAGATTTTTGCCATGAGGGCTTGACAGGATCAATGGTTGCTCAAAGAAGTCCCGTTTGAATTCTCTTTTGGAGGATTAGAACAACAGAAAGAATTAAATATATAATTAGAAATTTAAATGGTAAAGCATATATAATTCTAAACAGTGGACAGTGGGAAAAAATTCATTTTAAAGTTGTCTTAAACAGCTGTAAGTGCCGAAGATACAGCACAAGAGAAACGCCCTCTTGGTTAGTGTTTCAAAGGTCGCCCACCACAATGAAAAGGAACGTCGGCAAATGTACACAGCAGAAAGCCTATGTTTCTTAGTAAAGTAGGGAACAATGTTCATTTGGTGATGTGGTACCCACGTCACTGCCTGAAGTGTTTAAGAGTGCTCACAGCAGAGCAGCCTCTGCTATAAGTCTCAAAAGAATGCAGCAGATTCCCCTTGTGCTCTGTTTAGTGTTGTCTTCATTTTGGTTCTCAGTGTGCCAAAGACCAGGAGTATCAGAGTGCCCTGCTCTAACAACCTGTGCAGAAAGACACTGGAAGTATGCCATTATCTCCCTATGCATCTTGATTCCTTCATGGAGAAAAATGATACCATCTTTTACATCAAAGTTAGTTACACTTCTGTCTCTCTGTAGAACCTGGGACTAAAGTTAAAATCAAGATGGCCAAATCTCAGTGGATTTTGCCTCATACAAGTACAAAGACATCGAAAGTCACTTAACTGACAAGCTTCACATTTGCAAGAAGAAGGAAAAGAGCATAAGCAAAAGCATAGCAAAAGAGAGCTAAGTGCCTTAGACATTAATGGACTGGAAGAAATACTTTATCCTCAGAGTATAGAATTTTGCCCATCAAAGGTGAAATGACAATACAGAAGCATCCGATATATCTATTTCACCTGGTAACAAGCACACAATCCTACTGCAGGATTTTGTTGTCGTTGTTAGCATACCGCATTATTATTCTCAGCCTTGATGACTCTGTATTTTCCTTCAATCTCCTTAAATTTTCTGCACTTCCTGCTTATTTTACCATTGTGTGTTAAGCATTGCTGTATTTCTAATTGCTGCTTCTACATCATTGCTGAAAGAGAATGAAACTTAAAATACAAATACAGAAGCATGGAGGCAGGAAGAATGTTAGTTGCATTCTTGACTGATGTTTCAGTAGTCAGTCACTCTAGACTAGATATCTAACAGTCTCTCCAGAGCTCAGAGATACTTTCTGTTTTTCTGAAAGTGCCAACTCCTACAATTATGATTATTTTACAATGTTTGGTCTCTCCTGCCTTACGCTTGAAAAGAACCATACAGCACTCTTAACATGGAGACGGTTGCATGACATTCAACTTCATGGCAAAGTAATTTTTAGAGCTCACATCTCCAACAGATCTATAGGCATGTTCAAATTACATAACCCCAAGCTATTTTTTTCCTCAGCCTGGTCTGCAGCAGAGGAGCTCTGTCCCCAGTCATCTGGGGGATGGAGACGAAAGGACAAAGCCTAATGGAGGCAGGGTGGGAGGAGATCACTGACTAGATGATTACTGGGGTAATCTGTGAAGGAAAGTCTCCTGTCTTTTCAAAACCAGGCCGAGTTCAAGAAGAACAATTTATTGAGGAACCTAACTTCAGATGAACTATAGTTCTGTTGGATATTGTTCATTCATTAAACTAACAAAGACAGTTTTGATCCCTGCTAAAAAGACTGATGCATCCTGACATTACTAGTCTTGTGCCCCAAAGGACTGAAAGGAATTGCTCAGACCAGTAACAGCATCTTGTGCAACAGAGAGCAAGATATGGAATTGCTTGACCAGAAATACCATTCTTTAGAAGACTAATTTCAAACTAATCAGAAAGAAACTACTTCCACATTTTATTTCCAGCTTGTGGTGGTATTCTCTTAGATCCCCTTATCTGCTGTAAGGAACTCCATCTGAAATTAAGATGAAGAAAAAGAAGACATTCGTGTGCACTACAGCTCCTGCATCAAGGCAGTATCAAAACTTCAGCCATCAAATTTCAAATAAAGCAAGAAAGAGAAAAAATAAAAACTCTCCCAAAACCAGAAAACAGAGGAAAGCTAAAGTATGGACAAGTCAAAGAGCCACCTGAAGAGGTGCCTTTTTCCCCAGTATAGGCAAGGTTAAGAGAATCCTGACGTCAAATGAAAGTTGCTTAGTGTGCATAGTTATGTAGGTCACTCAGGACCTATCTAGGTCACTTTCTTTGCAGATTCAAGCAAGTAATTTGCTCTTTCAAAGGAATTACCTGGTTTAGTTCACCAATTGCAGATTAACACTATAAAGAAGTGTCTAGTGCCAAAGGCAACACATGCTACGTGCATGAATAATCTGAAAAGTAACTCAACGGAAGGACATCCTAAACCCTAACAGATGCAAGAAATTAGAACACAGCAGACATCCAGGCAGGCAAATCAGAAATCCTGACAATTTCAATTTAGGAATAAGTAGAGTGCCTTGTTCCTGGTGTCAGAATTTGGCATTCATTGGTATGTGGCATACTAGTCTTTCAGCATAGGAAGGATTATATTTTTCACTGCAAATAAAAGAAGTTAATACTCAGTAACCAGGACAATTCCTAAGCGATAGTGTTCTTGTTCTATAGCATTACTTGCAGGAGAAGAGCCAGACTGAACTAAAATAGGTTTCTTCACACCTTCCAGGCACTGATGAATGCATCTTGATGTCATGGCCTGAAGGAAAGAGGCAGCAAAATGTCCAAATCCAGTTGCCATCTGTTTCCTTAAATTAAAGGGAATAAAAAACCCACACATACGCAGACCATATTTAGAAGTCTGAAAATTCTATGGATCTAGAGATGACAGATTACAGACCTCAATAACTAGAGGGCAAATGAGCAGTTGTGAAACCGTCCATTGTGGAAGAAAAAATTAGCAACTACTGTAGTCATATGTTATGTTCCACAAGATGTCAGAAAGACAGACATAAGGGATGAAATGGAAGACAGCACTAGCAGCAAGATAGATTACGCTATTGCTGCCCTCCTTATCCAAATTCTGATTATAGGAAGACTCCAGAAAATTAAAAAGCAGCTTGTAGTTTACTCTCATTTCAGCATTATCACCCAACAGAAGACAGCTTAGTCATAAAGCTTACGCTCTATTCTTCAGTGATTTCCTACATTTCAACACTATAATAGCTTTTCTTCTGATTAAGCCTTTTCACTGCAGTTCTTCAGTGGGAAAGAAGACTCACGGAATAAAAGCAAGTGAGCTAATACAAAAAAATTACTTGCCTTTTTTTTTTTTTTTGGTAGACAAGTATTTACAAGTCTCACCATGCTACCGAGTGGTGCGAGTCAATCCTGGAATTCTTCTTAAATTTTATTACCTTATATAAGCCACGTATGCCCTCCATCTTGTATATCTTTATAAGAGCGTCAAACATTCCTCTGTATTGCCGCTTTGATGGATCAACACCAGCGTTATACTGTAGCACAAGTCGTGTCTTCGTTACCCATACTGGGTTTGTAATACAGAGAGTCATGGCTCCTGAAAACAGATGAAGTTAGACTGATCGTTATGCCAGCTCCAAAGCTTGTCCCAGTTTGTTCAGTCAAATGTAACACAGGCTTCTACAATGAGAAAACTACTTATCCTACAAGAGTACTCATACTACTTCAAACAAGCAAAGTTCATGCCCACCGTTGTTCCCTCTCTCTGCCTTCAAAGCTCACAATCAGTCCCCTGCTGGGAGTACTCCTGTAGAGCATACGGCTTTTTGCATATTCCTAGTACATTCCCTTTTTTGCCTCACCTTTCCACAGTCAGTAGTGTAATCTGTAGTAGACAGGAAACATAAGTACTGTACTCCTGATTATCAAGTTATTCTTCAGGTATACAATTGTTCAAAATTTAATGGACACCACCATCATGAGAAATTTGCTTAATCATATTGACAGGTTAATAGAAGCAAGCTGTTATAGCTTTATACGTTATTGAAAATACAGTTGTAAAATAACCCATTACTATTTTTTACAACAAACAATATGCCTTATATTTCAACGTTAAATGAATGCTCCAACATCCTAATAAAAAGTCTTCTCAATTGCCTAGATTAAATACAACACAGAAGCACGTACAAGAACATACGTTAGAAACAACATATTACAAGATTTGCGGATAGAAGTTGTATTTTTATTTCAGATCTTTAATTTCTAAGAAAACTTGCACCATAAATAACAATTTGCAAAGACCAATGACCAATTTACTTATTCTATTAATTCAACAGGCCTTCTCTTTTCCAGGTCTAAGTGTTAAACATTTAATAACTCAACAAGCTGACAGCAGCAGATTTTTTATGGTTACATTTTGGGCTTCAATATAGTACTAAATATGGAAAATGCTTATACATAATGAAAACAAGGTCAAAAGGTATTTTGACAACTGCTATTTCAAAGCAAAACTGAAAAGACCACAGCGATCCATCTATTCATCTTCGGCATCATTAATTTATTTACAGACAATAAATGATTGCAGTTGGACTTGAACACTTACACTTGCCACCTGTAAGAAAAAGCAGCACTGACACACAAAGGCAGGGAGTAACATATGGAAAGGCTAGAAGCAAACATTAATCTTCCTTGCATTTAAACTCACCAGCCTCTGCAGCTGACACTAGGTGTTCGGTTGCACTGAGACTCTCCAGCTTCCCTTCCTTCTTGTAAGCTTTGATGGCATTGTAACTGGAAAATGTAAAATATATTTTGGTAAAGGTGAAAACAAACCTACATTGTTTAAAAAATAAAACAAAACGAAACTAAATAACAAAACACCCCACTTAAGATCATGGAAAACATTAGGTGGTATACAGCCTTTGAAAACAGATATCTAAGCAAACTATCTTTGTTTAGTTAATTAATTGATCTCTGAGTAGTTAGCTCTTTAAAGTGAGCTACGGCAATATATATTTAAATTGATAAAAGTATTACTGTCAGTATCAATGGGACCACATCTTGAAACAGCTATCAGATCTCAAGAATTAAGTTCTAAAAGAAAACAACTAGAGAGCCTCCTTTTTATTGAGAGCAATACTGACAGGTATCTTCTAGCTCAGAACTACACTGAGCTTTATTCTCCTGATCCAGTTTCCAGTCTTTGTGGACTGAGAAACCATCAGCAGGAGCTGAACTGTCAATAGGAAGCTACAGCAAAGCTTGACTGAAGTACAACAAGAGAGTCTGGACAACTGACAAGTGAGGTTTCATAGGCATACCAACTAACTATTACCTAAAGTGTTTTGATTAATAGGGATCAGCAGTAAATCAGGTCACAGTTACACAGCTAATAAAGTAGAAAGGACTGAGTATTAAAAAACGGGCTTTATAAGCAAAGCCCATCAACTCACTAAAACCGTGAAAGAACTGACTGTCGCTAAAGTTACTGAAAAATCAGTTAAACATTTAGCTTTAGTAGAAAACTTGATCATGTTCTCTAATTCTTAACATGTCAGATTAGGTATTTATTTTTTGTGAGGTTTTAAGCAGTGTATTGGCACTTTTAGAGTATTCTTCAGGAACGATGTCACCATCTCTCAAGTTCCTTAATATTTTCACAGCATCAAGGGAATGCACTATACTTGACAAAGTAACAGGCCTCTGACTCAAACTGCTTAAATCCTAGAGCAGCAAACCATAATAAAGGGTAACAGATCTGGACTTACTGAAAGAATCACAAGTTTATAAGCCACTTAGCACATTTTTATACTCCTAAAGAAGATGCAGTATATATCTGAACATTACATCGCACAGGATATGACACGTTTTACAGTTCTACTTACAAGAAAAAGTAAAGTCCCCAGGAAGCCCCTGCTCCCAACATGTTCGGAGTTACCCCTTGATATAAGCCTCGTAGTCCTTCATGCTTCCAGACAGTGGTCATACAGTGGAGAATCCCATTGTATTTTGGCCTCAGCTCCAGTCCATCGCTTACTATGAAAGAAAGAAATTACACTGAAAAACATTTCAGGAAGCATGAAGTTCAGCTGTGTAAAAGCCACCACAGCAGTACACAGCCTCTAAAGCAAGCTGCAAATGAACATGAAACCTAACTGATCAGTTGTATTTTAAAAATATTGTTTTAAAAGTTTGCAAGAGTTGGGGTTTACAGCTTCATAAGTACAGAGTTAAAGAACTTCAAAAAAAAAAAAAAGGAAAAAGAAACAAACAAACAAAGAAAAATAACTTTCAAGCTCTGCAAGAGGAAAGTTCCCATCAATCTGACAAGGCTAAATAAATGCAATGCTGTGCATTTTTGTTGAGCAGCAGCTTTGAATTGAAGATTTTTGCCTCTTCTTTCTAGCGCCCCAGCAATTTTGCATCATATTTCAAGTGATATGTGTGGGGTCTTTGACAACACATTTCTATAAGGAGTTTAGACAAGCCCCAAATAACAACTCTCAAATTCAATCTTCCTTTTTAAAATGTTCTATAAAGATCTGAATATTTTCAGTGGGTCATGCCTTATTGATTCCAAAGTCAGTTTTTACCAGAACACTCAAAGGTTACTTCCATCAAAAATCCCTGTGTTCTCCTTCTATTCTTACTGAATGGATTCGCAGGGAAACACCAAATGCATACACTTCTCCTACCCAATAACCAAACAGCTAGTTGTCCAAATATTCAGATAATATCACTGTCAAAAAGAAAAAACATACAAGTTTTTGTTTGGCATTTAATTTACAACATAGAAGTTCACACAACTTACAGTGGTAACTACTATTGCTCCTACTGTAACAGCAAAGGAGTAAGTTGATTACTGGTGACATGCGTGATACAGTGCATGGTGAGATGATAAGAGGTAACAGACACAAGCTGGAACAGGGGGAATTCTGACCAGAACTTTTTCTCCATCAGAGTGGTCAAATACTGGAACAAGTTGCATAAAGAGGCAACTTTGGAGCTACTCAAAACTCTAGCAGACAAGACTCTGAGCACTCCAAACTAAGCAGACCTTACCTGAGTAGGGGGTGAACTCCACAGATCTCTTTTGACCTGAATTACTCTATGATGCCAACATAGCAGCTTTCGCCTTTAATATAGACATAAGGCTAGACTGCAATTTTACTGAAAATTAATCTCAAAGTTTTACAGTCAGCATAGTTTTTGTGTCCCCATCAAGATTAATCCTGGTAATAACGAATTTCAGATGTTTTCAGTTCAGTGCCACATTTATTATTCATTTTCCTTTGAACTTTGTGTACAGTACTGTACGTTGGGACAGACTTCAGGGCTAAAGATAAAATGTTTTTTCTGAGCACATTATGACAAGGCCTCAACACCTTGACAATTACTCAAAACTAGAACACAAATTAAAGTAAAACTACAACACAAATTAAATGCCTGTTTTCCCCCTCCTGAATGACCACTAATAGACCTTTCCTAAAGGCTTTTCTGATTTTTTTACTTTGCTGCCATTAGATCAGGTTTATAAACGCATTAAAAAAAGTAAATCAGAGACACGAATACAAGTTTGTCTGTCAATGATGGTGCTGAGAATCTTCACAACATTGATTTCTGATGTCAGCTCTTATTTCCTGGTTGAAGACAAAACATAGGAATTGTTACTTTCAACCTAAACGAACATGTGAAAGTAAGTGACCTCCAGAGGTCAGCTAATCCAATCCCCTGCTCAAAACAGATCTAATTAGATCAGGTTACTCAAGGACATGCCCAGTTGGTTCCTGAGTGTTTCCAAGGCTGAAGAGATTACAGCCTCTTTGGGGAACCTCTTCCAGTACTTGACCACTCTCACAGTAAGAATCCTTTTACTTAACAAATAACTGGAATTTTCCATGTCCCTGTTTGTGCCTTTTGCCTCTTGCCCTGCAACTATTCACCTCCAAGAAGAATTTGGCTACACCTTCTCTGCGCGCTCCAATCACATAGTCATAGACTGCAATAATATCTCCCCTTAGCCTTCTCTCTCTGAGGCCAAACCGATCCTGTTCTGTCAGCACGTCCTCCTATGTCATGTGCTCCAGCCCCTTCGCCAGTCTGGTGGCCTCCACTGGAATCATACCAGTATGTCAATGTCTTCCTTGTACTGGTGAGCCCCAAACTAGACACAGTACTTTAGATGTACGCTTATAGGTGCAGAATAGAGAGAACAGAGCACTTCTGCTAGCTGTGCTCTTCATAATACAGCCCAGGATGTGCTCACACTAGGATATGCAAGAAAGTGTTTAAATCTAACTTTGCAAAAAGTCTGTTTAGAAATGTAATGCTTTAAATTTTGCAAAACTTCTCTGTGATAGCTCACTATTTGTTTTTGAGATCTTAAACGCCCATGTATCCATTTAAGATAACAATCCAAAGATACATCAAAACGTTTCAACCTCTATAAAACAGAATATGATAAAAGGGCTACGTGTTTCTCCTATTAACAGCAAAATCAATAGGGAGAAGCTGACATGTTTCCCTGCGGAAAACCGAACAAATTAAGAGTTTTCTGCAAAACAATGCCACTACTGTTAACAACCAAGATTATTATAAAATTATTGTCATACTTTGAGCACTGAAAATTTTTGGCATAAAGGCAAACTTTGAACATTGGCTTGACAATCCACCTGTGAAAAACAGGCAATCTTGCTATGTCCTATGGCACTGGTGGTCATGTGAGAGAGGGAAGAGCCTGGTCAGCTCTCCAATCTGCCCGAAAACAGCCCGAGACACACAGCACATTTTATAGTCGCTAGAAATGACTGGAAAATCAAGCTTTGGGATAGGAGGGAAAAGACCTGGAGACCACCCCTTTCAGCCTATGGCCGGTTTATTCCACGCCGCGGGGCTACCCTGCCAGCAGGCTCACCTGGCTGTGCCCTCCCTCAAAGAAAGGCCCCTGGGTCAGCGGCGAGCTCAGGGAGATTTGTGCATTTTTGAGCACAAAGCACCGCTTGTCTTCGCAGCTCTCAGCGGCAGGCTCCGGGGAGAGCCAGGCTCGGGGCTTGCCCTGACCCCACCGCCTCAGCAGGCGCC
>NW_009595252.1:61736-62691 GCF_000690535.1 Cariama cristata | reverse complement strand
TCAGCAATAGGGGTTGAGAAAATGTGAATAGTTATGCTTAGGACAGTGAACATGAAGGAAGATAACAAATGGTATTGAGTTCTTTATGTGCAAACTGCTCTGTATGTCTAGCTGCATTTTATTACTTACGAGTCCTCTTCGTTCCTATGTTGGTTTTCCGAGGCTGGTGAAATGATGGTAGACATACATCTACTCTGTGTCCATCAACTTGTTTTTGGGATTGTTGGTGGGATTGGTTCTGTTTTGTCTTTCTCCCTCTGTGCCATAACAATCAACTATCAAAACCTCCTCACTTTATTTCTGCATCAATAGGAAAGACAAACTCCCCTGGGAGGATGCATAGAAATACATGAAAATATAAGTGTTTATGCTGATGCAGCATGTTGCAGTTTGGGAGATAAAGTAAACTGCATTGGCCAAAGGTCTCTGCATTAAAGCAAGACCATGGTCAGAGCTCCTCTTGCAGAGCCCACTCCGTCAAAAAACAAGGTTACTGCCCCTACACTGCGCTTATTCCTCCTTTGAGGACACCTCTGCTGGCCTAACAAATCTTGTGAGGGATCTTGAGTCCAAATGAGTCCAAAGTCTGGAAGCATTTGCATGAACACTTTGTGTTGGTAGTATTGGCGTGTAGCTGCTCTTATTTTGTATGATGACATCAAGATCTCATTTTTCCGCGTGAGTAAATGAAAACTCTAAATTCCTCACATATGTTCTTTTGAGCTTTTATTGAAATTATTTTAACTGATTTAAATAATAGAATCACAGAATAGTTGGGATTGGAAGGGACTTTTAAGGGTCATATAGTCCAATCCCCGTGCAGTGAGCAGGGACATCTTCAACAGATCAGGTTGCTCAGAGCCCCGTCCAACCTGACCATGAATGTTTCAGGGATGGAGCATCTACCACCTGTCTGGAAAACCTGTTCCAGTGTTTACCTACCCTACTTGTAAAA
>NW_009595252.1:47255-61615 GCF_000690535.1 Cariama cristata | reverse complement strand
GAGCCTTCTCTTCTCCAGGCTGAAGAACCCCAACTCTTTCAGCACATCCTCACAGGAGACGTGCTCCAGCCCTCTGATCATCTTCGTGGCCTCCTCTGGACTCACTCCAACAGGTCCATGTCCTTCTTGTGCTTAGGACCCCAGAGCTGAAGGCAGTACTGCAGGGGAGGTCTCACCAGAGTGGAGTAGAGGGGCAGAATCCCCTCCCTTGACCTGCTGGCCACGCTGCTTTTGATGCAGCCCAGGATACGGCTGGCTTAATTGCTTTTATACTTTCCTGCTAATTATTATTATAGTTTCATACCTTAATCTTTTTCATAGCACTACAGGTCTCCAAGAGTTTGGATGTGTCTTTATGCATCACTACTACAAACACTCCAAAACGCTATATTGTATCATTCCCATGTTATCGTTTTCATCATGCACCAGCAGTATTTGATAGGATAAGTCTTTGTTTCTGTGTAATATCAAAAGTATTAAATAGATGATGTATGCTTATTTCAAAGGTAAAATTTTCAGTGCATTTTTTTTCAGCGTTATCTATGTGGTGCAGCTTTGGAAGAATGAATTGATATGGACTATTTAACAAGCAAAATCAGAAACTAAATTTGTATTGCAGACTTTATATCAGTGCTGGACAAATGTGAGCCAAAAAAATTCACCTTGATATCCTGATAGTAGGCAATGATCGCAGAGTTTGCCGGTAAGAAAAAAATCTAAAAAACAAAATTTGAATTTCTATTTTTTGAGGATATGTGACACCACTGAGAAACAATGAATGATGCGTTTGCAGAATAAACTGGAGCCTGTAGTAAAATGTTAACCTTAAAATCTTTGTGTTTGAACAGATTTAAATAGGAGTAAACTAGCTCTCGGAATTTTTTAATAGCTTTTTTACTTAACTATTTGTGTAAGATGCTTGTACATACAACTGATAGCAGTTTCAGAATCCAAGTAAGGAATGATATAAGTCAGTATAATTCAAACTGGAGATAATGACGGTTATGGCCACTTAGGCTACAGATGTATTTGGCCCACTGACTTTGTAATCATTGTATAGACAAGTCTGAAAAGGAAGAGTGAAATTATCCTAATTGCTTATTGTTTGATTTACTATGTTCTAAACTAGGAAATACGTTAAGTCTTCCCCCTTTTCCCTCTAGATCTTCTTAATGGCTCTTTTTGTACTTCTTAGAGTAAAGTTATTATTATTATTGTTATTATTAAAACAAGAAATATTTTTCAGCATCTTGCCTTTAGGACAGCTTGGGGAAATTTTCCTGTTGATCTTCACTCTTTTTTTTTTTTTTTTTTTTTTACCCTTATGTAAACTTGGATTTACACTCCATCTCATACCGGCAATCTGCCACATCCTTCTGTGTTCTCATTTACTTGTCTCTTTATTTCACTGCTGTCTTCTGGTGCCTTTTTGAGTAAAATTTACAAGTTCTTGTTTACATCATGGCTGAATTTGGTCCACTGACTGATCCAAATATGCTGTTGTTTCTGCATGTTCTTTGTGTCTGGAATGACTTCTGCTTTAACATTGCAATTACCAGTATAACTGGTTGGAAAATCAAATTTTTTCACTAAGAATGTTTCACAAAAAGCAAATTTCTTGAAAATGCTTCTATTGAACTTTGTAGAAATGTTTCCATTTTTTTCTGTGAAAGACTGCAAACAAATGTTTAGGGTTTTTTTTTTAATATTTTGTTGAGATTTTGGTATAAAGCAGAGAAATTATATTAGTCGGGGGTTTTTGAATACAGAAATCATACAAGTGTAAAAGAATCTTTTTATATACTGAAATACCTTGTTTGTATACGTATTTGCATGATGCTGAAAGATGTTGCTGAAGTCTAGAGGTCAATATTTTATCATATATTTTTACAATGGGTAAGAGTAATGTGACTTGCCTACCACAGACTGATTTTGGCTTTCCTAAGGAATCACATCATAAAAATAGCTCTGATGAAAACCCATATGGATTAAATTTATTTTTCAAGTTTTGGCAAGCAATTTTATCTAAATGCTTAAAATAATTGTGCTTTAATACTGCTTAAAATATTACAGTAGGGTGGTCTAATAATCACAAAGCTCACTGCAAATTAAATTGCAAATGTAGGAGTTCTGCATGATTGTAGCCACTTCACGTTACAGTTTCTATTGCTGGAGATTTGGGAACTATGACCAAAGCTTTATAAGAAAGGGGTAATTAGTTGGGAGGGATATAGCATCTATATGTATGGTGGTCTGAATCTGTAAATAATGTCCTGCTCCTGTATTTCATCTTTTCAGAGTGAGAAGTAGGCCTTGTCAAACCTTACATCGTATACCTCAAATCGAGAGCAATATTTGAAAACATTGGCTTTAAAAACTGTCTGTGAAGTTAGAAATGAAAATGGGTTTTGGTAATCTCAATCCGTGCAGTGGTAGAGTTGATATGATGGAAATCGGCTGGTGGTCTGGCAGAAGGAGGATCCTCTCTAAGGAGGAATATGGTGTCAAACCAGGCTGGTGGTACCTGGAGCAAGGCCAGGTGGGGAGGGTCTCATGGTTCCTGTCCACACCACCCTTAGCTGCATCGCTCCAGTGCACAGTGGAAAAAATAGCAATACTGCTGTTCCCGAATCATTTCAACATTTTTGCTCTCTGCAGAAGATAATGCAGCATATTATTTTTTCAGCTAAAAAAGGAAAACGTTCCTATGGATGGTGTTTGCTGAGTGATCTGTTGTAAGGGCATCAAGGAAAAGTGTGCCTTCTGTAGAGAGAAATCTAAGCTGGAAAACATTGCACCTGAGCTTTATCTAAGCCTGGGGGATGAAAACACTGATCTTGATCATGAACCCAGCCCTGGTACATAGGTACACTCTGAAGAAAAAGACCAAACCAGCTACCCTGTGCACTCTTCCTTTCTGTCTCTGATTCAAGCACATAAACTGAATGAAGCACATTTGTGTACACATTACGCAAACAGTTACAGACAAGCCTACGATACAGCTTTACTGATGCTATTACTGAAGCCAGTGTTTGTCATTCACCTGTTTATTTTCCATAAAATTTAATACATGTGGGAGTCATCATAATACAAACCCTGGCGTTGTCAGCCTTCAGATGGTGTTTTGCTGCTTCTTAGCCTTTGTAATGTTCAAAAAACTGTACAAATATCTATCGGCTCTCACAGCATTGCTGTGAGAAAGCATAGGGAGGAATTTCTGGCCTGTTTCACAGGTGGGAAAATGAGGCAGAGCAAGAAAGGACCTGCTGAAGGTTATGTGACCAGTCAGTGACAGAAACTGGATCAGAATTCATGACTTGGCTCTTAAATTTATTTCCAGTTGGGTTTTTGTTTTCGTTTTTGTTTTTCTCTGTCAAAATCAGTGTGTTTTTGGATGAGGTAGGTTGAAGTGACCAAGTTATCTTCAAAATAAATAACTGGGAAACCTGCTATTCACCATTCAATACTGACTCATACTGGATCATCCTGCTTCTTATACTTATCTATGTATTTGAATTTTATACTACAGTGGAGATTTGCCACCGAACAGGTAGGAAACCCATTGCATTGGGCTCTGTCCAATGTTACAATAAGTTGTCCATGCCCTAAAACAATGCAGCTTCAGTTGTAGTGACTATTCCAAAAAGATCCCACAATAATTCCCGACGTTCTGGTCTGGAGCTGGAGAGCCCTGTGTGCTGTCCTCAGCTTTCCATCAGATGTTCTGTGTGACCTCGGGGAATTAATTTACTGCTTTTCTGTCTCATTTCTCCATATGTAAGAAAGGGCAATAACGACTTTCTTCCTTTGAGGGCCTGGGGGAAAGTCTCAGATGCTGTGATCAGGAGCTGAACAACTTGATAAATTCATTTAGAGTTCTTCAAGGAAAATAAAGCAGGAAAGGACGGGCATACCGCACAAGAACTGATGCGAGCCCCTATCGGGGTCTGCTATCTTTTCCTCACTTTTCTATCATCCCATAGAGAATTGTAAAGACCTATTTCTACTTTGTCTCCCTAGCCTGGATGTTCCAGACCTCTGATTGCATGCTACTGGTATGTGATGCTTTAATGCTGTTGCAGTTTTGAACTAAATACCGACATACTTTTTTCTGTGATTGACTGGTGAAGTCTGCTTCTGTAGTTCAGGACCAAAAGCAAGGTCTGCCAAATTATTCAAAAATAATTAGAACAGATGGCAAAAGATGGCATCTCAAACCTTCCAGAAAGAAACACCTAACGTCCTGATTACATTTCATAGAATAAATGTTGACTGAGATAAGTGCAGTAAGGCACTTTTTATAAACATATTGACAGTTTTTGATTCCCACAGACCGAACTATGGTTTAGTTGTGTTAGTAGATGCATTGTAATGGAACTTTAACACAAATTTCACGAACAAAATAAGGTAATACAGATGGTAGCACCCAATATTCTTTAATTTGCAATTGTCTGCATGGCCACCAAGAGAGAAATAATTCGTCACGAGTGAATTTTGTGTTCATGATGTGTTTTTCTTTTTCACTGAAATAATTTTTCATTCTCTCAGCCCGAAACCTCATGGAAATATCTCGCCAAGTGAGTTGGCTTGTAATGAGCAGACTTGTGAGGAGGTAAATCACACCCTGCAATCTGAAGTAGCTCTTTGGTCCCTTTCGGCTTGTCAGATCTTTCCGACCTCCTCCTGCGAGGTAAAAGTCGATCAGCGCCTGTAAAGGGGCTCTCCATCACTTCATGACCAGAAATGGCCTCTTTAATAATAACTCGGAGGGCATTTCAGTTCCACAAGAGCCAAGAGTTTAAAGCTATAAAATAGTGGGAGGACCGAAAGAAAAAAGATTTTTTTTTTCTTTTTTTTTTTTTTTTCTCCTGTCTCTTTAATGGTTTTAAAGCTCATTTCAGTACCATTTTCAGGCTTAGAGGGTGAGATAGTGGTAGGAATTTCCAAGCTGAGTGGTAAGTGAAAATCAGAAAGAGGAAGATGAGGTTTTTCCTTCATCACTAACTTTTAGGAACAGCAATTCTAAGGAAAGTAACAAACACAAGATCTATCAGAAAAAATGTTGATGATGTCAGCAATAGACAGATTCCATCGGTTCCAGTACACTTTCAATCAGGTAGTGTAGAAGAAACCCCATTTTATTTATAGGATAGATGTAGGTGAGAAGATAAATTCTGCTTACTGCTGAATCCTGTTTGTAGAGATGAGGAAATCAGGCCATCAGCAGCATCTAAACCCCAGGGACAGATTTTAGTTACTAAGTCCCAGGGCACACTCTCAAGGTAAAGAAGGAAAAAAGAGTTAGAAATTGGCAGTTAAAAAATGAACGGGGAAGCTCTTGCGTTTTGAAGAGCTGCGTTGTAGGAAACAGTGACACCATGGATGGAGCCAACAGCTACTTTGAGTTTTCTCATGCTGGGAACACTGGAAGTGGAGATTAGAGAATTTTTGTTTGTTTGTTTTTTAAGTAGGGAGTTTCAGGAACCTTAAAAGTTGTTGATAAGTTGAATTTGCAAGCTCAGTAAATAGCTCAATTTATCTTTCTTGCTGCAAATAGATACGAGAACGGGCCAAAGGGCTCGGGTGACTATTATCAACCTATAGCTCAGACATTTAGTGATGAAAGAGGAGGAGGTGAACAATTCAGTGCATAAGCTGTGGAGGGGAGGAGAGGAGGCACAAATTTTAACCAATTTCTAATTGTTCTCCAATTCTGGTGGTACTTTGGCTAATTTTGGTTAGTGAGGCAAAGTGCTCCTATCTGTGCTGCTCCAGAACTACTACTCTCTGGAGAAAGGACACTTGAAAATGCCACGTTGTCAAAATGAATGTTGTTGCAGGAATGTGTTACTTGGAGTGGTATTTTCAGCAAGAAAATTTAGGTCTTGAAGCGAACATGCAGTGAAATGGGAACAAGGGAGCGTTAAACCTGCCACGGGGGGAACAGCAGTTTCAAGGTGCTGTTTTGAACTTCATGCAACAAACTGGGAACCACGTAATGTGTGCACGGTACATATGCTACTATGTGCAGAAACCTGCCGGGGGGAAGAATCGCTCACGAAAAATGGAGCGGCCAAGCTGACTGTTTGGCAGGGCAGTGAAAGCGCGTTTCCCAGGTACGTCAGAGGCCCTTGTGATCCCAGGTTGCTTTGAATCAAGCACAGCTGGAAGCATAACCCAGATCTTCCACATCGCAGGTGGATGCTTTATCACCAGAAACTCAAAAGCTGGCGTATTGCTATGAAATGACCCCTCAGTCAAATGTCAAAACTTTGAAATATTTTCTTAAAATGGCATCTGTTTTCTGATATTCTGCAAGACATGGAGACAGAAATGAATTGCTTCAGGCTGGTTGTTTCACCTGTTGACAAACTGTGAAGACAGTGAAGGCACGGAAGGCAGCTCTGAGTGGCCATCTGTACAACCACACACCTGGGAGGTAGAACAGGAGCCGTCAGAGTAACCCGCTCCCCTGGCAGGTCTCCATTATTTGGTCTGGGCTTGGAGAGCCGGTGTAAAGGTGGAAGCCTGGGATATGCCGAGCACCTCAGGTAATGAACTGGTTTCGTAAGAAAAGGCTTAAATGGAGAGTATGTAATAACACCTAAGCCTAATTTCTCAACTCTTCTTGGGGCACTCAGGTGCTTTTAAAGCTCGGAAGTCATTGTGTCCTGAGGATGAGGAGTATTTGGGGTGCTCTGCTTCCAGCTCACTGCTGCTTCTGGGATGCTGGAGGAAGAGGAGCCTGTGCTGAGTCAGCATCAATAGGGATACTTGTGTTGTATTTACTTCTGCATTTGGTAAAGACTACTTGGCTAACACTGAGGTCCAGGGCTAGGTTGTAGCATCTGGGCTGGGAGATAACCGATATTGAAAAAAGTTCAGAAGCCAGGGGACATGGTAGGTACAAAGTCTGCATTCATTTTTGGAGCTGGTTGACTTTTATGTGTGTGAGCAAAGTGCCAACATACTATCCTTAGGGCTACCAGGAGATGCTGTAATACGAGGCTGGTGTATATTATGGCATTAGGACAAGTTGTAAACTGGTGTTATTCCTATGGCTTAGGGTGGAAGAAGCTCAGGTGAAAAGGTGTTCAAGTGGCATTATCAGGAAGGAGGGTGGAAACTTGTCTCACAGGACTGCTATTAGATGTTGTGATGGGCTATGGACAGAGTTAGACTCATGGGTCGGAGCTGAGTGGAGTGCCCAGGCTGAAAGAAATTGCTCATCTCTGCTAGCACAGGGGCTCAACAGGGCCTGCAGGTCAGTACGAAATTTAGGGCTGGTTGTGTGAGGGCCTGAGGAACACAAAGGGAGAAATTGCAAATCCTCATAGTTCATAGAATCATAAAATCGTTATGGTTGGAAGACACCTCAAAGATCATCAAGTCCAATCGTATACTCAATGCCACCATGCCCACTAAACCCACTAAAGCATGTCTCAAAGCACAACATCTAAACGTTTTTTGAACACCTCCATGGATGGTGAGTCCACCACCTCCCTGGGGAGCCTGTTCCAATGCTTAAATTGGAGCAAGATGAATCTGATTGCATTTCATTTCTGTATTATTTAACTTTAGGTGAATAAATTGATGCTGAAATAATGTTATGTGTGGAGTAGGGGAGTTGATACTGCTAACTGCACTTTTGTTTTTCAGTGTAATGGTTTTATCTGAGCTTGGTCCCAGGGGTAAATTTCAGGCTCTGGAGACACCATGTGAAATGATGTGCTGTATACACAAAGCATGCTGTTAGGTTGGGTTTTTCTTTTTTATGGTGTTTAATTTTTGTATTACCATAATTGAAAACTGCCTGCATTGTTTCCTGAACCCCAGAGTGAGGCAAGACAGTTGCCAAAGTAACATCATCTTTACATTTCAACAAGTCACCGTAATGAAATTGCCTCGCCCTTAACATCTTGAAAGGGTAGCAAAATGGAATTTTACTTCAGAGAAGAAAATAAGTGCAGGTTGCAAATAGGACAGGATTTTGTGCCGTTAAGTGGATTATACTCCCCGTCAGGGTACTCCAGATTTTACAGGCACAAATCTGAATTTAACATATGGCCTCAGCCCTAGGCTAGGGTCCTATTTGAATTATTCCAGGCTTGTACGTAGAAAGCTGTGCTCCAAACATGAATCCAATTACCAGCTGCAGTCAGGCAATTGAACGGCTACAGAAGAAATACCCTAATAGATGGGGGGGAGGGAAGCAGGGGGAGGAGTGAGGAGAGGACTATGATTTGTGTGGTAATCAAGAAGAGAAGGTCAATTGTAATAGAACGGGCTGGTTTAGAAGACAAAGCTAATGCAGGATGCCTTCCACTCTGTTGAGGGATGCTATCAATAGATCTACTGCTTTCATTACAAAAAATGTCACTAACTGACAAGATGAATATAGGCAGGGAAAGAAGGGCTTTTGATGGATCAGGTGATTAAAACCTAGACTGCAGACGAGCAATTAACAAACGCCAAACTGATGACCTGTACAGGAACTTAAGTATATGAAGGGAGGAATGGAAGAGGTGCTGCAGTGCGCACACACGCATGCAGCTGGGTTTGATTGATGACACTGAATAGGCTTTTAAGCGTGTTTTCTACTACTGTGGGCTACTGAATAGAAACACCAAAAATGCCTGCTGCTCCCAGAAAGCACGTGGGTTTGTTAGCAGTTTTATTGCGATTTAAGCTGTTAGCATGCTGCTTTTCTAGAGGCAGCGGGACTAGAAATGAATACCTATTGATCACCCTTTGTACGATGACTGTGCGCAATAGCTGTTCAGCGCCTGGTTTGAAGTGTCTGCTGTGTCAGGGCACCAATGCACCCGTTACGCATTTCAGCTGCTCATTTACTGACAGCAGCCTGGGCAGCTGACACCCACATTCCTAGAAAATTGCGTACTTTCTTTTTTTTCCCCTTCTTCATCTCACAAGATGAGGACTTTTGAAAAATCTGAGGGCATGCTTTCTGCTAGGACTGAGAAATATCACTTGAACGTTCTGTGTGTTCCCCTAGCCTACAGATCAGCCTATAAATCAGAAAGAAAAAGGTTTCAGATGCTTATGTTTGTTTTACTACTGTTTCCAAAATGTTATATGTGATTTCTGAGATATGGCAAACGAGCTAAGCCTTTCATCAGTTTTAAAATACTGGCATTTATCTATTACGAGAATTAATTGTCACAAAGCTTCCAGAGAAGTGCATATTCAATTTATGGTTGAAAGAAACACTATGGATTTCTTTAACTGTTTCTGGGATTTTAATTGTGTCTTTCATAATATAAAGTTCTGAACTGCAACTTTTAAGGAAAACATAGGAAAACCTACAGGCTTTGTTGGAAACATCTGCATTTTGATTTCAGAAGAGCTAGCTTTTAAAACATTGGGACATCAGAAGTTATAATGAAATGTCAAAAGGTATTTATTCTATAAAAGCATATGGTGTTAATGTATCCATCAGTGCTGATAAATGCATCATGGCTTAATCTGTTGTGCTCGGTGTGGTAACGGGACAAGAAACAGCCATCTGCTTACTGTATTTGATTGCTGTTTCTTTGCACAAATACGGGTCTGCTTCCAGCACTCAAGAGTGATTAGCTGTAACTTATGGAGCTTGCTGTGCCGTACCCACTGAGTAATTACTGGAGAAAGCAATCGCAAAAGCATCTGAACACGGGGGCAAATTGTTACCAACTACCTTTGTGATAAGTTTGAGATCTAACAAATCTCCCTCCACGTGTGCCATAAGGGAAAGAAAAAAAAGGCAGAGCACAGTCTGTAACGGTCAGGGATGTCTATTACAGATATTTTCCAAGGCCTGATCTGCAAAAGCTTGAAAAGTCTGATTTCCTATCCCTCCAAGCCCCCAGGGCAAAACAGTCCTTGATTAAAAAAGGGGAAAAATTTTAATTGCTCTTTCTCTCACATTCCTAGCTCAGTAATTTATTTTTCCAGTAGTTGCACAGGATGAGGGATGGGGGCTTTACGCTGTGCATCCCCTCATCAGGCGGCCGTGGGGCTGAGGTTGGGGAAGGGGGGGCTGAGGCGCAGGCATGACAAAAGCTTCTGTCCCACTGCTTTAATAGGTTATCTTATTCAGTATGTTAAAAGGGGCTAGTTCTCCAAAGTCTTTATGCCTAGTTTGGAGAGACCTACTCCCAAAACTGGACCTCCCTGCATCTCGTCCTGGGATTCTATTCAGCCAAATGTCTGCCTTGGGATTTTATTCAGCCAAATGTTTGTTTACAAAGGGGCAGATTAAATGTGTGATGAAAGAGAACGGGTTTAGCAGAATAGCCCAAGATCTTCAGAACAAGTCCAGTGTGCCTTTTCAAGCACCAATTTTGCCTTATTTTAAGTTCTTAAATGGGATTTGAGGTTTTCTTAGAACTACTTACGGTACTTAGAGCAATTTTCTTTTTGATTACTTCTAACTATTACCCTTCTCCTTTTGCAGCATTATACTGCCTTCTCTCCCTCTGACCAAAGACTCCAACTCTGCTCCTTTTCTCCCCATTCTCGCTCTAAGGGGAAATTAAAATGAAACTTCATCTTGCCTGTCACTGGGCTTTCCTCCAAAAAAAGGCTTAACTGTGAATTTAGTGTGGTATTGACCTGACACAAAAATTAATTTCTCTTAAATGCATGATGTAGCTTTTTGAAATGCTTTGGGATACGTGAGAGATTCTAGATGTCATACAGCTAATGTACGTGTATTTTACTTGCTCTGACAACGGTCGGCGGTACCTCAGGGTTGTGCTCTCAGTGGTCACTTACACAGGGACTTCTCTTCCTGAAGCAGGAGTAGCATACATCAACCAAACGGTAGAGCTCTTAGAGCTGCAACTATTTGTAAGGGGACTGCCTTGATGGTTTTTTGAGAAATAAGACCAGTCATTGTGCCGTTCTACCCACACCAACTGACTTTGAAGGTGGTGGTGAAGACTTTTCTTGGTGCCCTTGTTGCTGTGTAACCAGCTGTGTGCCAGAGCACACCTTACCAAACCTCCGTGAGTGGCTGAGAGAAAAAAGACATTTTTTTATGTAGCTGTTGACTAAGATGGTTCTCTGGAAACAGGTGAAAATGTAAATCTTTCCTTTGCAAATTCCAGAGTGTACTTTGTGTAAGGATCTTCCTTAACCACAGAAACTACTGCCCGAAGCAGTCGACCACGTATTGAGCCCCGAGCAATCCTAATGCATGCTGCTCCAGAGGCTTTGCCCTGGCTAGGGCGGGGACCGAGGGTTTTGGGGTCAGGACGGCAGATTGCAGAATGACAGGAGGAAGGTAGCAAACAGTCAAACTGGGGAAAAAGAAAACGAGAAGCGTTGCAGTGAGTTTTGCCAGAGGCAAGTACATGGAGCTTTTCGCAACAGAAGAAACACTTGTGATTTCTGATTCAGAGGAATTTCCTCTGGTTGCCCATTTGTAGCCGGATAAGGCCTTGTGTGTGTGGGACACTCTGTGTGGGGATGCAGCCCAGCCAGCAGCCTAAGGTCAACCTGCTCAGATGTCCTCTCTCTTGGTTCAAAAAGGCAAGAACCATTGCCTTTTTGTAATGGGGATAAGTCAAAGTGATCAGGTAAAATCAAGCAGGAAGAAAGAAGGAAAAAGGAGAGATGTTAAACAAATCTTCCCCTACTTTGTCTTTCCCAAGAGGGTTTGTCATGCCAATTTTCAGCCCATTCAGTTACGGCAAACTCAGCACAGTCCTCACTGGTTCCTAGGGATTTGACTCTACTCCTTCCAACGGCACTGCCGGCTCCCAGCCCCCTTGCAGAGACTTTCTCCCTTGTCATCCCCTCCACCATGGCACTACTTCTGCCTGCTCCGTGCTTGCTTGCTCCTCAAGGAAAGGCATAATATACCTTTTTCTTTCAGCCCATTCAGTTACGGCAAACTCAGCACAGTCCTCACTGGTTCCTAGGGATTTGACTCTACTCCTTCCAACGGCACTGCCGGCTCCCAGCCCCCTTGCAGAGACTTTCTCCCTTGTCATCCCCTCCACCATGGCACTACTTCTGCCTGCTCCGTGCTTGCTTGCTCCTCAAGGAAAGGCATAATATACCTTTTTCTTCCTGAAAGGGCTCCCAGCCCCCTTGCAGAGACTTTCTCTCTTGTCATCCCCTCCGTCATGGCACTACTTCTGCCTGCTCTGTGCTTGCTTGCTCCTCAAGGAAAGGCACAATATGCCTTTTCCCTCCTGAAAGGAGGAAAGTAACACGTGGGCATGCATGACAAATACATCTGGTAACTGAGATTCCATCAATAGGTTTACTTGATTGTCTCTCTAGTTCCTCTTCCTCAACAGAAGGAGCCCATCCAGGTTCAAATGTTGGCTTCCTCTTGGGGCCAAAAGCAAGAAGTCAACGTGTATGAAAGCATTGCCAGAGGTGCAACTGTGCAGTGTCGATGCGACTCCAAACCTTCAAGGCTGGTGCAAAGATGTTCCTCATATCCCTTTGAAAATATCTCAGGAGGAAGGTGTTTGGTCCTAGCTTAGGATCTGCTATAAGAACAACTGATTAAAAAAGATAGGGAGAGGTGCTAGACAAACAGTTTCCTGTGGCAATAACATCCAGGACATGATTATTCTGGAGTAATTAGATCCCTTTAAAACTACTTATTGCTGCTGCATATGCTTGTTTTCAGTTTCCAGCTGTATTTTTTCTACTTCACACATTTTTTTTTGAGTAAAGGTTTAATTCATTTTACATATCTGGCGACAGAATTGATGTGCGATCTAGAAGAAATGAGATGTTTTCCCCAGGCTAGTCCTCATTCTGCCTCACGGTAAGCTCTTTTCATTCAAAGTAGCTGAATTTTCTTTCCATGCCATAACTTGTCGCAGTACTAATTACATCTTTGCTTTAAGAGCTGGGGTCACCAATACAGGGTGATTGTGCTGTTGCTCTTTACCTTGACTGAGAAGTGGTGACTTTTGTTTGCTGCTGCTCTTGACTGGATTTGTGCCAGAGCCATACAGCAAATTAAGTATTATATATCTCCCATATAACCCTGGCTAATTTAGATCCAAAGTAATTGCTTTTAGAGTAATTGATTTACATCTATAGCCAATATTTCCGTGTGTCTTTTGTTGTTTTAATTATCTAATGATCTGATTGTGCAAGCAATACAGGATAAAGACTTCATGTTTATTTCGTTTTGCATCGCAGAAAGTCAACAATTTGAAAAGCAGAGATTTGCAGTCCAAATTATGTAGGACCTTTAACCTGGCCATCAATTTGACCTGCACAGCTCAATGCCTACATGACATTTTTATGTACAAGCATTACATATTAGAATCATCCTCTATTGTGTTGCAAGTAAAGACTTAATTTCCCCATTTTATATGTGATCATAGGATTTGCTTTTTGTCAAGGAATAAATTTGTATATTATTTTATTCAGGAAAAACCAAGATTGAGAAAAGACTACCTGCGGTTTTTTGGCTGTGTGTTTTTTTTTTTCCTACCCTCCCCCCACCCCTTAATACTATGATTTGATGTTGTTTAACTGTGCCTAATTTTGAAGTCTGATTATGGCACTTCAGAACATAAGACACAATCATTTCTTAGCTAATTACTTTAGTTAGTTCTGTATTAATTTGCAATGGAACCTCTTCCAATATAGCAAGTTAGTGTCTGTGCCATGCTAATAACAGTGAAAAATGAAGCCAAAAGGAGCTATGGAAGGTGGGAAGTGATGTTACAGTTTTATTCCATCACTGCCGGCTGCAGGATCTGTCTGTGACGACAAAGGGGAAAGCTTCCCGGTTGTTATCAGCGGGAGGGTGGGAATCCAGCTGCAGGTCAGTCACTTACCAGCAATTACGTCAATCTGAAGATGAGAGGGCAAAGTGTTGATAATGTCTTTGTGGAAACCAGAGTCAGAATGGAGACCATAAATCCATGGCATGTAGGAACTGAAGGCGTGAAAGAGGACAATTGGGGCGAGGGATACCAAAATACCAAAAACTTCTATGAAATAAGTGAACAAAAAGCAAACTGTTGTGACAGTCTGCGCTATCAGAAGGACTGAAGAGGGTATGTACCCTCAAGCACCTTGCCCATAATCTTTTCTGAAAAAATGTAAATTCTCACCCTCCTGGAATTCATTGGAGTCACTGTTTAATGAACGTTTCTGGAGGGGATTGGCAAGGCGTTTGCTCCCAGCAATATCCTAAGTAACCTTTCTTTTGTTGCAGCAAGATGGAAACAAGAATAAAATTTTGAGAATTCTGCACCATTAGAGGACGTTTGTGGGTAAGATTAAGTATGTGGTTGTCAGAGCCATTGAATGTCATTAGACTCCTGCAGGTTATGTTTCTGTTAAATAAGAGATCTGATACTATTTCCCTC
>NW_009595252.1:23668-47224 GCF_000690535.1 Cariama cristata | reverse complement strand
CCTCCCCCCCCCCCCCCCTCTGTCTCACATGCTGCAGGCTTTTTGGCGTTTGCACAGAAAGAAGGATCCAAGTGTAGTTTACACCAATATCGGACCTTTCACAATGGCCCAGCGCAGGTTTTCCAGAGATGCTATATGGCCTTGCTGCTGTTAATTTCTCTGGCCTTTTAAGTAGCTGCTTGTAAGCAACTTTACCACCAGCAGAACTTCCTTCTCTATCCTATATAATGTTCCTGCTTGATAATTACAACCATATTGCCACCTATTTTATTGATGTTGAATTAGCTATAGCTTTTAGTTATTATTATTATTTTGGTAAATACTAAATTTTTGTGCTGTTTCTCATTGCTGTATATTGTGCATATTGTTTTACAAGATTTACAAACTGCTTCCATAACTGTAAAATCCATGAACACTAGAGTTTGAAATAGAGTCACAGAGTGCTTTCAAAAAAGTTATTCTCATTTTATAGTAATTTGTCAGGTAATCAATTTAAAGGTCTTCTATACCGCCCTTTCAACGTGTAGGTATAATTCCTATAAACATTAATAGGATTTACATTTCCTATTCACTGGAGACCATACTCTTTAATTTGCTTCTCATTCTTTCACAATACATAAGCAACAGGAATCTGGCATAGGGTAAAATAAGGAGTATGCAGTATATTTGCAAGTATTTTCAATATTTCATTTTTACGAACTTTGTCTTCAAATTTATTGTAGTCTGAGAAGCGAAACATAAAAGCATTGTTTTTATCGCATCTCTTTCCTAATAACACACTGCAAGATAACATGGCACCCTCTCTAGATTTTATTTCATAACTAATCTATTTAGAGGGACATAAATCTGACTCTCAGTATTGATTACCCACTCCAGGGAAAAAACCTCAGTGGATTAAAATTCTGACTTGGGAAGCTAGGGTCGTTCCTGAGAGAACTGCTGTCAGAGCAACCATCAAGGCAAATTAGAAGATGGCAAATTAGCAGGAGAGATGGGGCGGGTGGCATCTGGAGAACAGTGGGCAAGCGAAGAACGGCAAACCAAACTCAAAAACCTGCAGGCATACCGAAAACAAAACCCCAGCAGTTTTAAGAACAACAATTTTTGGAACACCTTCTTGAAAATCCTGGCTTAAAGAGATTGAATTTCCCTGTAAGCAAGCGGGTATATTGTACGCGTCTCTGCTGTCTTGCATCGGTGCTGAAATTGGCCCTGATGTCTGGAGGCTACTACATTATGCAGACTTCAATATTTCAAAAAAAGGGCAAAGTAGTGTTCTTCCATAGCGAGGAAAACCTTTTGTGTTTCAGCTGCACTTTTGCACAGGCAGGGGTTTCTTGAAGAAGATTGATCTTTGCCAGATATTTGGGTATGAGTGTGTGGGAGAAAACAACAAAGTGAGTTTAGGTGCTATTAAAATTGTACAGAGACAATGTTCAGACTTCAGCAACTCCATCACATACGCAACGCTAATAACTCTACAGCTTTCTGCAGACTCCATTTAGTGAAATAAGCTTGCAAGGTTCATCAGAACCTACCAATAGAAATCCACCGAAAGCCACAACGTTTTTGTAGTATAATAGTTCCACAATCATTTTCAGGGACTTTTCTTTTGGTTCAAGTAGAAAAAAAAATGCATTTGCTAGCTAACTTTCCATGGCTGTCTCAGAGCTTGACTGATCATTTCTTTCATCGCAGGTCATCTGTGCTTCTAAAAATGAAACCTGTGTGGCCGTTGTTTGTTCAGTTGTTGCATATTAGCTCCTCAGTGGTTAAAAAGATCTGAACAAATAAGAGGGCTTACCCTACATTATATTACTCTTTATTAGTAGGAAATTGAAGTCTAGAGATTATTATTAAGCCTCAGCCACTGAAGGCTACCCACACTCCGATAAAGACCCCTCAAACTGACCCTTGATCAAGCTGCATTAGGGGGATTTTACCCTTGTTACTAATTAAATAAACAGTTCTGATGGTATTATTCTTCCTCATAGCCATTTCATGACATCACCTCTCCGTGGCACCCATGGACAAAGAGAATTGGGTTCCTGTTTGAGAGGCGATGGTGTATTAAGGGCCTGACACCGGGCCATCCGCTGCTCGCCTGCTCTGTTATGTTTAATGCACTGGTGTATCGAGTGTCAAAGGGCTTTTCATTGAAGTTTGGGGAGAATAAGGACAAGGTTTCCATTAAAACAGAAACTTCAGGGATTTTGTTTTCCAAATGGAAGAAAGGCAATTTAATTTCTGCCTTGGTGTGCCAGAAAATACAGAAGGAAACAGCTTGACGAGTCTGAGAGGCACAGACATCAAAAAAGAGGATATTTGGGTAACTTTGGTGCCTTTCCACTACTTAACTCAGCTTTTTATTAAGAATGCATCTTTACAAACACGTTTCTTCACTTCAAGGTAGGCATAAGGTTAAGGTAAAGAGCCCTTAAATTTTTGCAGTGTTTTAAATGGAAATTTCATTTTGAAGGGCATAATTTCTGTGCTAGGGTGACCTAAAAGTAAATAAATTCCAAGAAGAGTATTTATTATTTTCTGGGGAAAAAAGTCATCTCTACTTTAAACAGAGAGAGTTTGCTGGAAACAAAATAGAGTTGGACCTGAGGTTTATTTTGTTTTTCTGATTTGTCTGTGTGAAGGAAGCCCTGAGGTTTACACAGAGCTACGGTCAGATCAGAAGGTCCAGCCTGGGTAACAGAGATTCTTGTCACTCAGGATGACATAAAGGATCATCCCATCCCTCTGCTATGGACTCCACTTCCTTCCAGTCCTGATCATGGAGAACATATGGGCAACAGCCATAAAAATAGATGTGCATATTATCAAAATAAATAATCAGCTCTTCTTCTCAACACTGTTGGTTTTGGTTTTCTGTCTTTGGTACAATGTGCTCTGCTCTTGAGGACAACATATGGGCCAGGGACTTGGTTCTCCAACCAATGAAGGCCTGACTTCTGCTTCAATATTCAAAAGAATAAAATCCTAATTTAGCTAATTAAGAAGGAACCATCATGTATTTTTGGTTGGTCATTTCACATACCGGAAATCTTATGACTTCAGTGAAAGGAATCTTGTTTGAATTAGAATATTTTCAAATTAAAAAAATATCCAATTCAAATGCTAAAATTTCTAGCAAAGAAAAAAATCCGCTTACAGTTGTTAACAATTTGTTTCAGTTGCTAATTGTCCTCACCATAAAAAGAATTGATTGCATCTTATTTTTCCTATCCTATACTTTTTGCTTGTATTAGGTTTCATTAATTATTTTTCTTACACTTTTTGTGTTCCAGACTGTAAGTCTACAATCAAATTTCTGGTCTTCATATACGTAGCCTGTGGTAAGCACTCCGTAATAATTTCTAAATACATCAAGCTATTTGGGTCTGTGCTTGTTTTCCAGTCCATTACTCATTCTCAAGGCTTTTCTCTAAAGCACCTCTTTGCTAACACCTCATCAGTAGGGCACCATCCTGCAATACCACACCGTGGCTCACGGGAAGATACCACCGCGTCAGGTTGTCACCCAAGGATTTTGACCCAGTGCTGGCACAGCTGATTGTCTGTCTGTCCTGACTTTCCCTTTTTCCCAATTTCTGTGAGAGCATCTGTGTGATCTCCTCTAGGAGGAGAGCTCAGCTTTGCCTGGATGTCAGTGGGCTCCAGTGTCACCCACCCCAACGCCTCCTTTTGTAGTAACTCCTGGCACAAGAGAGGGCAGAGGCTCTCTGCCTGCTCTCCCACTTCCAGAATATGTATTTCATTAGCCTTTAAATTTACAGGATCACAAAACGTATTTTTCAAAGCAGCTGGCACCGTTTAGAAGTCGTAACATTTTAAACTTCTCTGTGAAAGATGGATTTGTTGAAATATTACGAACAATCTATAAATCTTTATAAAACCAGGATCAATTCTGAAGTAACTCTGTTTATTTTATTGCTCATCTGTGTCATGGTAGCTCTTGATGACATAGAAACTTGAAGTGCAAGATAAATATTGTTTGTCAAACCCTATAAATTGTCATTAGCAGTCCTTGGAAATTTTTCTTTGAAGTACTTTCTACTAGAAAATGAAATCTTGTGGAAAGCAAAAGATTTTGTAGAAAAGTGTTAACTAAGATCCATCCTTTTTGCAGGAGAATGGCTAAAAACAGTAAGTTTGAAGATTTCTATTTTGTTATTTCTGTAACAAATATTTTTTTTCTTTGACTTTTTGTTACCATTTTTATAATGCATAGCTTTATTAAGACTTAAAAATTTGGAAAGGAAATTCTATTTTCATAAAATCTTAAATTTATATCTACTCTAAATGCATTTTAAATTTTTGTTTGATTTTCCATTTTGCAATGGAAAGTTCTAAAGATCGCATAAAATGCTATTCTAGGAGATCTCTATTTGCTTACGCCATTGACATTTTGACTGCCATTTTTGCTCGAGGCTAAAGTCAAGCTGAGAGGCTTGCTTTCACAGCCTGCTACCTTGGGGAAAACCAGACGTAAGAACTTGAATGTGAACAGCATGGATGCTGGAGAGAGAAGACTCACTTGAGCCTCACCGGCAGCGAACCTGAGCCTATGTTGGCTCGCGGACAGCACCACACAGATCATTGCAGGCTCTCTGCAGAGACTCATCCTGCTGTGCCATCTATAAGATTGCTCCTTCCGCACCTCAGTGGTCCCTCACAGTTTTCAAGAGGCAAAAGCTTCAGGTGCGAGAAAAGAAATACTTCCTATGAATAAGGTACAGTGAAATTAAGGTTATACTTCAGGTCGCAGGAAATCTAGAGGTAAATTCATGATTAGCCTTGTTTTTACCCTGTTCTAGTTCCATTTTTAACTCAATTCACAACCTTCCTCTGGGAGGCATTATACCTACATGTCCTTTGAGGCAAAATTCATTGTTTTCAATTTTTGTTTGTTCATTCATCTGTTTTTTTCCCCTTGTTCTTCTAGGATAATGATTTCTACAGAAGAATCAGTATTCATTCATTCATAATTACCAAACCGTGGTATCTGAGATACTACTGCAATGATTTTTCTGAATATAAGTTGCCCTTTGAATAGCAACCGTCATAATTAGGTAGTGATAAAAGTGATGAAAGGGATGAAAATACCTTCTCTAGAGGTATCACATTCTAACAATGGTCATCCATGTAGATTTTTCCTAGCTTAAAACCGAGCACATAAATTATGTCCGAAGAGAACATAAATTCTTGCTGTGTGCTATACTGTGTCATAGTATAATGTCACGCAGTTTATACTTACATCACATAAATGTCAGACTCTGTCACAATGGAGGAAAAAAGAGGCCCTGTCCCAGGGCAGCCTGAACCTTTCCTTTTTTTTTTCTTTTTCTTTTTTTTTCTTTTCCCTTTGGTGGAGAAGAAACCCCCCTGCATCGGATGACCTTGCAGCCTCAGTGGAATGTGCATGTAGGACACATCCTGCATTCTGGTACTGTGAAATTCGGTCCCCTCTATGTAAATCTCTGCTTGAAATACAGCTGCGCTGTGAGCTGATATGAGTGATGAAATGTTGTGAAGGCAGAATGAATCATAACAAGGTAGTTATAAGGGATGGGAGAGTATGAATAAATCAAAGCAGAGATATTAAAGCAATCTTTTAACCTTAACATTTCAGAGAAAGTGAAAAAGGTGGGGAGCACTGTTGGAATAGTTTTTCTGAATTTTCTATGTGTCGGTTGTTAAGCTGTCCTCCGAGAAATCCTCAGGTGTTAGTGTGCGCTCTTTGAGAGAGCTCAGCAGTGCGCTTCTATGTCTCGCATCAGTGCTATGTTCAAACATTCAGTGTAAAGTAAAATTTACTGTACACCTTAGGAGAGGGAGAAATCTCTATCCTTTTCCTAAGATTTACTCCTAGGAAGGATACTTACTAAAAAGAGCAGTTAAACTTTTGTGTATAACTACAGAGTTTTTTAGTGTGAAGGAACAGGTTGTTTGGCTTTGGATCTGGATTCTTCGATTTGAGCCAAGCTCTGATTCAGGGGGAAGCTCGCTGCAACTCTTCAGAAGTCTTTGATTCACAGTTTTGTATTGCTTTAGATTAAGGCCTTGTCTCACTGGACTTCAGAAAGCACAAGGTATGGAAAAAATGACCGGGCGCAAAACTCCACATTTACAGCAGTTATGTGAATACATTGTTTTACTTGTTTGCGTATCTCAAAATCAACAACAATACCAAGAATACAATCTCCTATTTCCTCTTCTCATGCTATGGTAGATCAATACCTGTCTTAAATTTCCTTTTTCCTTTTAGCTTGTTTGAGAACCTACGTTCAAATGTAGCGGACAGACTTAAAAATATAGGACTTTGCTATAAAAGCAGGTGTTTGTTGGTTTACGTACATATAAAAATATATATGCATATACGTCACTAGCCTGCATGCAGTAGGTGGTTGGAAGGGACATTTCAATAGCTTTGATAGTTTAATCTATATTTTCTCCTTACCTTTCTTCAGATAGTGGACTTTTGCTTTTATCTGTTTCATCCTGCAATGAGATTGGCTTTTGCCATCTGTTAATCTGAGTCTGTTCCCAGCTAAATCGTTTGGGGCAAGAACTTGGATCTTCTCACCTTAGGTTGTAGGAGAAATTCAAAGGGAGAAATGGCATTAGTTGTGTTGCTGTTTGCTTCCAGGCAGGGCTGTCCTTACGAGTTCTTCTTTACAGTAAGTTTTCAGTAATTCCATTGGTCCTTTTCAGCTCTTCAGAACAATGTTGAATAAAATTTTATATTTTGTAAATATGAAGAATAGACTTTCTGGAGAAACTGGTTTAGGTTCCCTTTCCAAGATCAAATGCTGACTTTTAACCCAAGAGGATTAAAAAGGGCTATGGATTTTATACAACATTTTCAGTTACTGCAGCAGGATGATTAACAAGATACCTGAATAATAGGAGAGAGGAAAGATCTTAATGTATATATACTATACAAAACCTAAGAGTTCGTTTGTGATCAAGAAGAAACCCATATGTTTTGAATTACTTTAGTTGCCTGTAACAGTTTGGACGTTATTGGTTTCATTTATTTATTGTATTGGCCTTGGTGCATTAATACTTCATAGACCTGTATAGTAAGTGATGATTGACAGATGTTTTAAGGCTCTCATTCAAGAACGCGTTTTGGCTCATGTTGATGCCTATTCAGGGAAAAGTCAAGTAAGTTAAAGCACTGCCTTGGATGGAGTGAAGCATGTGCTTAAATGCCTTCATGAATCATAGACTAAATAATACTCCCTCAAGGTAAACCAAACACATTCCTTATTGTTTTAGCAGTGAACAACGTAGACCCCTAGGCTTTGTCATTCTGTTTCTGAGTGACTTCTTTGATTCGTACCAAAAAACTTTCCTGAAAATTATCACCACTGGAAAAGAGGACAAAGCAAGAATTGGTAGCAGGCCTTTGATTGCTCCTGAACAAAACATAAGCTGGAGCATTAAAAAGGAATGACTTTCCTAATGAAGTTGCTATGGAAATGTCGATAAGCAGAGATGCAAATTAAATTATCTCATTGGCACTTTTTGTTTCTGTTGTTCTTTCCTAGCTGCACATGGGAAGGAATATATTCCGGACGTCTTAATGTTGCACCAGTGACTGTCACTCGGACGTCTTATAAAATGGCAATTAGATCAGCAGGTCTGCCACAGAAGGGGCAATTTGCTCCTGTTCTTAAAATGAGAGATGGAAAAACAGTGGGATCCATTCAGAAGACACACTGCAGCAGAAACCTCCCGGCCTGAGAAGAGGCAGTGCTACGGGCTGCTCGGTAGCAATTCTCAGGTCCGGTCACACCACGGTAGCAGCCAGCCTTTATTTTGGCCTGCCAGCCGTGCCCAGCCTGGAGTGTTTTAATTGCTGGCAGGGGCTGCCCTTTTGTTTTTATGTATTCCCTCTCTCAGTGTGCCTTCCATTATGGTTTGTTGGCAGCTCTGAAATACTGGTGGTTCCAACAGTGATTGCTTTCATAAGAGTCATGAGAGAGTGCACCTTTAATATTATCTGCACCGTAGGTAGAAAGCAATAGTTATCCTTGGCGGCGTGCCAGGGAATAGAAAGTGACATTTTAAATGGACACTACTGGTGCATCAAGCAGATGAAATTAAAGGGAGGTTGTGACGGCTAATGAAAGGCTGGTATGGGAAATGTCCAGGGTGAATTTGTTGTTTACAGGCAAGTATACCTGATTGGATGGGGATACAACTGATTGCAAGTCACAGTGGGAATAGGGAGCTATTGCGTGACGAATGCAGCTCTCCCGGGATGGCATTAGTTAGTCCTTGCCTGTGGAGATTCCTAGGTTAAGCAACAGCATCTGAAGTGCCATCAGCAGTGGCTGGGGATTCTTCAGCCTAGAAAGAAATTTTTGCTGCTTCATGTGCGGAAAACAGCCTCTTGCAGCTCATTTCCATATGTTAATAATAATAATAAAAACTAGTGCAAAGGCACAGAGAGCAGAGTTTAAAAGCAGAAAAAAATCAACCTGACATCTTCATTGAAAAGGTTAAAAAAAAAAAAAATCAGTCTTAAAATCATACAATAAGCTAAGGCTAGTTAATTGCACTTACACAAGTCAAGGACTGCTAAAAGTGATTTTTGGAAAAATAATTGTGTAAAAACATTAAAGGATCTACACAAGCATTTTAACAAAGTCTGTGTGCTGAGTTTAGTCCCTGTGAAGTGAGTGGGGCTTTAAGCGTTGGCCTTGGTGTGACCATGAATTGGATCAAATGGAGTCTCTAGTAATACAGCACCTCATTCAGCAATGTCCTGGCTAGCATAGTCAGTTTTTTACACAGCTATTTTTACAGATATTCCATAAAAATTGATATTAAGAGAGGTAATAAAATTTCAATACCAAATTTGATAGAAAACTTTTCTTGGTATTACGGCCCTTCCGCATTTATTTTTCAGAATTCTCAAGCAAATAGGTCATTTTAGGTTTGGTTTTTTGAGCATGCTTTCATTTATACACAATCGTGAGTCAGTGTTAAAAGAGCAAGAATTAAGGGCAGGATTTTAAAAAATTTCAAGACAAAGATTCCAACACACAGGTCCGAGCTGGATCTGCAAAGGTATTTACCAAATCTTAAGAAGGAAGACTAGGTGTGTTCTGGCATTTTTGAAGGCTAAAATAAATGCCATCACACTCTTCTTGAGTTTTCCAAAACTTCTTGGGAAGTTGCAAGTTAAAAATTGACCTGGTTATGAATATTTTGGGGTGTGTATGTATGGATTTGCTTATGCATATATACCTAAAATATCATAATTTTCTCTTATTCTCAGTAGGAAAATCCAGAATAGTTTTAGATGCACAGTTTTTCTGTTTCTTGAAGGAGTAGATTATGCCAGGTACTTGATGCAATGGTGATGTTTCTGTTGGTATAAGGCTGGCTCTTCCTTCGTGGAGCTGCAGGACCAGTAGATGTTGAACTGTTGGGATTCTGTGAGCTCCTAAAAAACTTATTGCTTAGAGAAAACCATACCCATGACACCCTAAGAATCCTGCATGGTTATATTCACCATTGGTTCACGTTTTGAATTTTAACACACTCGTAGCAACTTTAGGAAGCCACGAAAAAAGAGAGAACAATGTTAAAAGCTTGTGAAATACAGCTATTGCTAATAGAGATGATTGTTTCAAGGTATGATGTGAAAGGAATTGCAGGTATGTTCTTATTTTCAAGCAGCTTCATTCTTCTCAACAGGGGCCGTTTGCTACTGAATTATTTAGGATCACATTGTTTGTTGTGATTGAACAGAGTTCAAATTTAGAAACCAGGAGGCCAACAAAAATGAGAAACTGGGACTTCAGAATAAATAAGGTTTTGAGAACGCGATGAGTTGACATCCTGCCTTTTTTCCTTGGCTTGTGAAACTCGTGAGCACGGCTGGCACTTGGGGAAGGCCCTGCCTAAGACTGGTGATTTAGATTTGTTGGCCTTACGGCTGGCTCCATCTGCAAAGGGCAGCTGCTGAGCCTGGTAGTCTCTTCGTGCTGTTTATCTGGGGCACTGAGAAGAAAATCCCTTCTTGATATTCTGCAACCTCATCCTTCCTTGCAGAAGCATGGGAACTTGACTCAGCTTGGTCCCAGAGGGAAAAGGAGAACAACACTAAATGCAGGGCACATTTCTGAGCCAACTGCCTACCAACAGCAAAGAAACAGACGGGGAAGAGGCAGAGAGTGGAGGATGCTACCCCGGGGCTGCTGCAAAGAGAAGGCAATCCACAGTCTCTGGGAAGAGAAGGCTGTAGGAGGAGATTTAGGGTTGCATTTGTAGGGGAAGCAGAGATGGGATGGAGGACCTGGTTTTCTCTTGGTGCTTGGTGGCCATGGGGCTTAGAGCAAGATAAACCAGTAGGTGCAAAAATTTGCAGCTGGATTATCACCGTATCTTAACAACCGTGGCTGCAACAAGGCATTAAAGGCATCCTTGGTAAGGGCTAGCATCTTTTGCAGGAGACTGGACTGAGACTCTCACAAACAAGCTCTGGGATGTGTTTGGAGCTCAGGGTTCCAGTCATGGCACAGAAAGAAGCTCCATGGTATGAGATTTTGCCTCTGTCACACACAAACTGTTGAATTAATTTCAAACACAGATTGATTTCTGGCCCCACTTTCTAATTACGCGACATCTTTAACAGAGAACTGAAAGATTTAGCTCTAGCTTAAGGCAAACAGGATTCTTCCTGAAGTGTGACTTGGGATTTGGGAGCCATGCAGGGTGATGAGGTACCACTAGTCTACAGTATTTCAGGAAATACAGAAGCTGATGCAAAATTTGAATGCAGATATTTTCACTGGTACAAAACAGAACTTCCATTTACTGAAAAACGGCAACTTACACTGGAAATTGCCAAAGGTATGTATGAGTACAATCTGTTTCGCAGTAGCATAGCTATTCAAACTGAAATTTGTAATGTATTAGCTACATTTCTTAAGGATGTAGAGGACCAAAGGCGATAAAATGGTGTAGAAAGTTTGCAGATTGAAAACTTACTCTTAGCAGAAAGATTGTTCAAATCGAGCTCTGTGTAATTTAGAGGGCAAGAGGCATATACAATGAACAGAAAACATAAATTTGTTTTCAGGCAAACCAGGTAAAAACTACTTTCCTTTTCTTTCTTTGTACAGAAACCAGAGATGCTTTCTTACCATACATAGCAAATTGAAAGTATGCATGCTTATTTACAGACTGAAAAGACTTGCATTTACTATTCTAATTGTATAAAGGCTTGAGGTTGGACGTTGCAGGTAGCAAATGTCTGTGAGTAGAAGGGGAGTAGGAGAATAATTACCTGGGAAAAGTAACTTGAACCATCTACTCGGAGCAATTGAATTGCATTTCCTGTATTTTCCAGATCTGTGTCTTTCCTTCTGTGTGTTCACTTCTTCCTAAATCAGAAATAATTTAATTCAGTGACAGTCTGTGTTTTTCTGATGACCAAATCTGTGTTTAAAACAGGGAAAAAACCCACAAACCACCCTCTCTGAAAACAAAACCTTAAGTAACTCCAACTCATATGCAACATTATCTGCATTAAATCAGGGCAACATGATAAGCCTGGATTCGTGGCTTCCAAGCAACATCTATTGGCTGTAGAAACATAGTCAGATAGGAACTTGCAGTCAATGACTCTAGAAAAAGCAGTTCAAGATTTCAAAATCTCAGAAGGACCCTGAAGTAGCCATACCTACTCATACTTGTAGGATAGGAACGGTCTGAGGACACTTTCTCTGTGCTCCATCCACTAGACGCCAAATTCAACCCACATCAATCTGCAGAGCAAACTAAGTCTGTGGGGTAAAGATGGGGGAGGAAAGAGGAGCCAAGGACCTGCCAGTTTAAGAAATGACACAACAGAGAGCTAACAGCTCCCAAAGAGAGGCGTGTCTTTGTGAGCCCCTGCAATACATCTGCAAACACGGTGGCATGTCTAGGCAGGCCTGTGGCAGAGAGGTGACCTGTTAATGTAACACGGTAAGTGCAAAATTAGCTATTATAGAACAGATGCCAGTAAGCCCCAAATAGGTCAGTTTAAATTTCTTCTCATTTGCGATTTCTCAGTGGTATTTTAGATTCATGTGGAATTTCTCTACTTACGTGACTGGAGGAGACCCAAGGAGAATGTCAGTCATAGCCTGATTAGCATGAATTCCTGAAACTAAGGCTTCATCTTTGACAACTGTGATATAAACTTATTCTTCCAAGAGTGACCAGAGGACAGGTACCTATGGATGTCATCCATCACCTTCAGATCTACTGACTTACTTACAATCTGCCTTCATAGACTCATTTTGTATTCCTTGACCTTGGTTAGGTCTTTTTTTTAAGAGTTTGAACTCTGCTAGACAAGTTCTGGCCTGAATAAGAATTTTCGCCTCTTTACAGGAAGCTGTGGAGACCTAATAATTGAGATGCAAACCTCACCCAGATGTGTAGTTTGTGTGCATTAAAAAAAAAAAAAAAAGGTAATAAAAGTAGAGTAATGCTGATGAATTTACAAAACTTTCTCAAACCCTTGTCTGCGGCATCAATTTTTGCTTGCTCTGTCTAGGTAGCAGCTCTTTTTGAAAGCTGAAAAGGGCCAAACCGAGAATGCAAGAAGGAAAACGACGCTGAAAGCAAGGAGGTTTGTGAAACAGAAGCAGGACATGTCACAATATTACTCAGTTTCTCCTGGGACCACTAATTTAATGAAAATTTGAAGCCAGGAGAGCCACCTTTCTCCACAGTCTGAGTAAATATCTGATACTAATCCTAGGACAGGAGTTAGCTGCCGTTTTTGCAGATGGGAAACATCTAGACAGTATTGTAAAAGACTAAGTAGTTTGTGGGGTTTGCTTACCTAGTATTCAGTGACTTGGGTTTCATTTTGGACTGTGTTTAGTTAATTTTAAGAGCATTAGGATCTTCTGAAGTTCTGGTGATCCCCATATCACCCGAAACATTAAAATTTAAGGCATCCTGGAACAGTGGGGCTGTGGAAATTTAAGCTCTAGTGATTAATCTAAACCTCCATATCGAGTAGGAACCAGAAATAGAATCACAGTTCTGGGATTTCCCAGTTTTCCTGTTCAGGGTCTTATTCTCACCGAAGTGTTGAGTGGAAACATTCATGCCTCCATGAAGGGCTGAGACCAGTTGTTCCGATGCCAAAGGCAAGACACAGCTCTCAGCACCGTGCTTTCCAAAACGATCTGCTAGCGTAAGATCTCTGGCAATAAATCCAGGCTCATAACATCATTCACTCTTTCAGCGTTTCCACAAATTTCTGTGTGACACAGAGGTGCAACGCGGGGATGCTGCCAAGTGCCAGGACGTGGATTTTGGCTGGTTCCTGCCTGAAGATGTCCAACTATTGCTGTGATCGGTGCTCTGTCCAGCCGTGCATGCTCATCTGAATTTCAGAAATTGTTTATCCCATTGGTAAAATAAATGCCCAATCAAAAGTAAAACTGTTTATTAACAGTAAGGTTGGGACCTGAAGTTCCCTGCACCAGCACATGGTGAAGTCCAAGCTCTGTCATCTACTCAGATGACTGGGTCCTATGCTGGTTATCCACACAGAGTCTTCCCAGGTGTGTAAATAGGACCAGGCGATATTAACTGGTTTTTGAACAGTCTGCAAATGTTTTTCATGTACATTCCATATAATTCTTTCCAAAACCCCACGCTTTGTAGTTTATTTCACCTCTCAACCCCTCTTCTACTTTAAACACCACCAAAAGAAGTCTGGATAGGACAGGAAAAATCTGTCAGAAAATGAAAATAAGCATCTGTACACAATCATATCCTCCATCAGTGCAAATACAAGGCACTTGAGTCTTATACAAAGCTGTGAACATTATGTGCCAAATTTGTTACAGGTGTAGGCAGAAGCTAGAAAATGTTGAAAGAGAAAAGAGGGTTAAAACAGGTGTACAAACATTTATGAAGAAAAGAATAATTCTGAATGTGTTCCTAAATATTAAATTAGTTACTGCTTTTTTTTCCTCTCTTATGAAATACTTTGCAGCCAATAGGTGTTTAGTAGAAAAATAACACAACAGATGGATCAGGTGGCTCCAATACTATAGGTTTTATCCAGATGTGATTTTTTTTTTTAAATGCATATTTACAGGCATGAAAAGTCCTGTGGACTCATTTTTAGAGACGTTTCTCAGCATAGGCCAGCTTGCTGTGAATGGTGAAACTGGTTAACTCGACTTCTCTTTCTGTGGTTAATATGAGTTGCTTGTGTAGTTTTATCATACAATGTCTGCTATATATCATTTTCTATATTTTAAAATCATTCCATAGAGGATACACTGGTTTTAATGGAGAGAAGATTTAATATTTGCATCTGCAGCCTTCCCAAATGTTTTGTTTTCTTTTTTTTAAATTTAATTTAATTTTAAAATTACTTTTATGTGGACCTTAATGTAATGAAAACAAAACTGAGGAAAAAAAAAGAGGTTTCCCTCTACCTTTTTTAATTGGACATTTCTGATTTCAATGAAGACATTATTAAGGAGAGTTGAGCACCAACCAAAAGTGAATTGGAGTTTAACTGTAGTATCAGGTCCTGATCCTCTAGCTGACTTTTTGTAACAGACTTGGACATGTAATCTGAACGATGCAAACTCTGGGAGAGCTTAGAATGAAACGACAATTTCATATGTAGAAATCGCAAAGAGTATTTCAGTCATTTTTATCTTTAACAGAGATATTGGGTAACGCTTCCTTTTTTAAAAAACAAACAAACAAACCAACCTGTTTTGGAAGAGAAGAGGGATCTGCTTTTCCTATGGGAAAAGTTAAATATTTTACCTAACAGTTGAGCATGGTATGGCTTGTGTCCAGAAACCTGGTAATTTTTTAGTGCCTGGTGGGATTTGTATTTTGGTAATTCATGAATCCACCTCCCTCTCTGGATCAGGCTTCTCCTGTCATTGCACAGCTCAGCAAGAAGGGAGGAGACTCTAGTGCAGCCTGGGAAATACTGTCTGACCTAGAAGTCTAAGATTCAAGGGAAAATAGAAACTTGAAACTGATTTTTACAAATTGCCATGCTAGTGTTCAGTAAACAAAGTTTGAGATCTGACTGTTTCTGGCAAAATGCTAACACTGGAGCATGGGATCTTAATTTTAGACATTTAGGTGGGGTTTTTTCGTCTGTGTGGCTATGAGATAGATGGAAGCAGTTAGGGGATGGCAAGAATGGGCTGCCCTGGCACATAGACTTTACCCTTCAATTTGGAGCTTGTAAAAGTTACCAGAACAAATTACAAGAAGATCCATGTGTTCGGGGACGTAGCCTGTGTCACTTGAGTCAAGTATAAACTTGCGGAACTTGTACCTTGTCTGTTGACAAAACTTCAGTGTACCAAAACCTGAGTTAAATCTGCATCTGGAATATCTACAGACTCCTGGAATCCTTAGTCTGATCTAGAAGACGAAAATGGGGAAGAGTGGGGATGGCTGATCTATCGTCACTACTACTTTGTGCAAGGTCCGCCCAAGAGGATGGAGCACATTGTTGTCTTAGTAAAATATTTAATGTTGTTGTTCCGGCTTTGGAAGAGCAGATATTTCATGTTTTCTGCTGTATATCAAACACACCAAAGCTGTATCTTTTTCTGGCACTTGAAACTAATTGGCATCTACAGTATATTAGGCACAGTTGCCTCTATCCAAGGCCATTGCTTTCAGAAAATTTGTATCTGAACTAAAAATGATTAATGTTTCCTTTTACCTCTCCCCTATATTAACAGTCCCAAAAGGACTGACCAGTGTGGTGTGTAAGCCTGAACAGTTTGATGGAGTTGTACAAGTGTAGACTTCATTGCTTTGATTAGGGATGTAACCTTACTCATTTTCCTTTTGAAAGGATGCTTTGGTTTGTAGTTGCCTGCAGGTATGTAGGCGTGTAAATATACATATCTGCTTTCAAGAAGTTATTTAAAAGACTAAATGTAGGCTTGAATCAGGGTGGGTACTCAACACTCTGTTATTGAGAGATTTGGTGGCATACAATTATGCTTTCTCAAGAGCATTCTCTTTCGACGAGATGCTCTTTGTGAGGCAGTTTCCTTTATTCAGATGCCAATCGTGCTGCTGAATTAGGGTAATGCTCGGTGTAACAGAACACTGCACCTAATGCAACAATCATCATCCACGTGCCTGTGTTTCCACTTACTTGAATGCATATTACTGTAGAAGAACATTATTAAATAACAATATTGGGATCTGAATCAGTTAAAAATGTCAGTATTTGACTGTTCTGTAATGTATCTTAGCTTGACAGAACATGTATTTTCTTCTAACATTTGATTATGTAAGTACTCACTGGTTTAGCTTCCTGTTGCCTGACTTTGGGCTAAAGATGCTTGATAGGTAGCAGTGTTTTACCCCCTCCTCAGTGTTCTGCTTGTAGGTAATATCATACCTCATTTACAGGCTAATCTTTAGACCTTGCTGTGCTAATTGAATGATTAATTTCCTCACTGGTTTTTCATCCTGGCATTTTTGGGGGAGTCACTCCAAGTTTTAGAATCTGCAAAAAGTAATTCAAATAGTCACAGGAAAGTATTCGTTAATGCTGGGGTTTTGATACTTAGAACTTTCCATAGGATGCAGCATAATTCACACATCACGTATTGGAAAAGCAGCTCCCACTCTGTCCAGCTGAAACTTAGTAACTCAGAACCTTTTCACATTAGAGCATAGAAATTCAGCATGTGAAGACAAAGACTACAGAACCAAATCATCTCTTGTACAAGCTGAAGCAAGAATTTCAGTAGGTGCAGCAAACTAGATTCTCCTCCAACACTTGCTTTCACCTTCCCTTTTCAGTTCCTTTAACATTAATGCCATTGACTCCCTTAGAAATGACATGAAGAGTTACTAAATAATTTTATTTTTCTTCATTTTCAGTATGTTTGAATTTGCACCTCTAATTGCATTCTTTTTGCATATCATACTTTAAAGGTTTTTAATACTTCAGACTAATAGAAATGACATGAAGAGTTACTAAATAATTTTATTTTTCTTCATTTTCAGTATGTTTGAATTTGCACCTCTAATTGCATTCTTTTTGCATATCGTACTTTATGCAAATATCGTATCAGACTAACTCCCTGGAAATCTCCTTGCAGCACCCTGTTGACTTCTGTTCCCATTTGGTCTTACTAAATAATTTTATTTTTCTTCATTTTCAGTATGTTTGAATTTGCACCTCTAATTGCATTCTTTTTGCATATCATACTTTAAAGGTTTTTAATACTTCAGACTAACTCCCTGGAAATCTCCTTGCAGCACCCTCTTGACTTCTGTTCCCAGAGTCTAAGAGAGTGGTTGCTACCTTCTGTGTGACCCAGGACCAGAGGAGGGGAGGGTGTGCTCTCTTTCCAGGCATTTCACTTGAGTTCCTTGGCAGCAAAAGTATAATACCGCCCAGTCTATGGCTTAGACCAGCACAAACCTCCGGAGTTTGGGGCTATAGCTGGTGGGAAAAGTCACGCTCAGCCTCCCTTAGCTTTGGGAAACTGAGCTGTAAATGTCTAGTATTACCATGCGCAAATGTTCTTTGGCTCTTGGTTTAATTTTGTTTTGGTTTGTTTTTCTCTCAAAATCTTATTTCTGCCTTGAACTACTGGGGTTTGATGTGGTGTGGTTGGTTTTGTTTTTGTTTTTGTTTTTGTTTTTTTTTCCCAGAAATGGCAAAAGGAACATCCTTGACACAAAGGTTATCTGTGCTGAATCGCAGGTGCCTGCTCTGACCCCCAGCCAGAGCGCTGCACAAGAAAAGGTACTTCCTTGGGTAGACACTGCTGGAAACAAATGGAAGGGAGAAGGGCACAGGGGAGGCAAATGTAGCTAGATAATTTATGGGAGAGTTTTAGTCAAAGTGGCTGAAGTATTTGCAAACATACAATTAACTGGAAATGGTGGATTATAATTCAACTGTTGGATAATTTACTAGTTAATAGACTGGAGCATATGTCCTGAAACTGTCAAGCGTTGTGTAGGATCTTAAAACCTCTATTTCAATCAGCAGAACAAAACTTTAATTTATAATAATTCAAAGTATTTGTTTTAACTTTAAAAGATGTGCCTGTTTTGATAGTACTCTGTACAGAGTAGTTCCCAGTTTGGGAAGATAGAAGGGGAGTACCTTGTCAGCCTCAATGGAAGATTGCAGTATTCCTTATCTTCAAGACACAAAGAAGCAGCACTTCAGGAGCTGTTGATCATTTTTTCATACGTTTTGTTAATTTTGCACTGGAAACTAACACAATTTTTCAGAAGAATTTAATTGGCTGTAAGTTATCGACATTTCAGGGGGGTCTGCACCAGCCAAAATAGAAGCATTTCTGGAACAGGGGCTATTTATTTATGAAGGGTTGAGAATAGAAAAATTATACGTGAATTTTATTTCTTTCTTTAGGTGCTATTGTGTTAGCTAACTGTTTTAGTCTTCTGATAATATCGTATATGAATTAGGTGATGCAAAAAATTTTAATGTATTGTTTTGGTGCAGTAATCATAATAACATTAATTTTCATGATTTTTCATGAACAAAATCCACTGGTTAGTTTTGGAATCTCCTAGACCTGTTTTTGCTTGTTTCCTGATGGGGCTTGTGTGCTGATCTGTACTATTGCAATGTGTGCCACACGTGAAAATAATTCAGTGAGAGTTTTTGTCTGTGTATGTGATATACTTGTCTATATATGTGCATATATATATGCACGTATACACACATATGTATTCTTATTTATACTCATAAATCATTTCTTTCAAGAACAGATGCTCTACTACTGTTCTGTATCTCAGTGCTTCCACACTCCAGAGTGCCATAATTTGGAAAAAATTGCAACTGTCACAACTCTGCTGCAGTAATGGTTTTGTAAGAACCAGCTTAATAAAAACATCAGGCCTCTCTGTTCCAAACAATTTTATTACAGTTAACAACTCAGCCAGTTATCAAGTATGTTGTCACCAACGCACTCGCTCTCTCTGTGAATGATGACATGAATGAGTGTTGGGTTTCTGCTGCATCTTACACATACACGCACTGTCTTACAGCTGTGCAGCAGTCTTTCTCTAAGGAACAAAACCACACGGGAAGGAACGGTAGCTGAAAAAAATTAGCTATTTTGTGATGATAAGATTCCACAGGCATCAAATTAGTTTACTTGCATTAATTTACACAAATACGCAAAATCCACTTCCTGGATCTTGGCTGTATGGGTCTTTATTTTTCAAAACTAAATATGGAATTTTTAATAACTGTCTGCGTTCTTTCCAGGGATCAGCTCTGGCCTTCACCTCTCCAATGCCTACTCCATTCCTTGAGTTTGCATGGGGCTCTTACCATGAATAACCTCCTTAACGTAAATACTTTCATATCCAGAGTTCATAGAAACTTTTACTTGCCTTGTGTATAATTCTTACATGTATAAAAAGCCTGTTCACGTAAGATTTGTAGTCTTTCAATTAGTTCTTTTTTCTTTTAAAAGTATGACAATGTTGACTGCACTTTACCCACTAATAAATCTCTGCTTAAATTTTACTGCATTTTTATTGCTATTTTTTCAAGAATATGCTACAGAAATGTTCTCTGTGCATCAACTGAATGTGGAACTGGGTGTTATGTTAGTCAGCCCTCAATGATATGCTTCAGTTTTCCTCCACTTTTTAAAACGTCTGATATTTCAGGAATGAGTTAGTTTAGAAATTGAAGCTAAGAAATGTTGAACTGGGAATTGTGGCTTTTGAGTAATATGGAGATTTTTGTAAAAAACCTGATCCTCAAATCTTAAGCTGTTATTTAAAATACTAAAGAAAATGTCAATTCTGTGGAATTTTACCTTTAGAAAATACAACTGGGTGTGATTCATTGTGGCTTCTGGGAACCAGTGAATAGAAATGGTGAGTTTTTGAAAATGTATTCTCACTGTTTCCCCCCCCTCCCCCTTTTTTTTTCTCTGTTTCCAAAGACATCCTCAGTGTATGGTAAACTAAGGCCATTATATTTTTCCAGAGAACAGAGGTGAGAATTAAGAACAAGAATAAGTTTCAAAATTCATTGAAATAATAGTTGTCAAGTGTATTTCTAAAATGACGCACAAACAAAATGCATGTCAATGTGTGGATGATTAATGGGGGAATGTAAGTGTCTTTCCATTAGTTCCTTTATATTGCTGTACACAATCGTACATACTGTATATGACCATCACAATTTTACTCTACCAAATATACTTGACCATAACGGCAATCAATAGTTTCTCCTGGCAAATAAAAACCGTTAATAGCTTCAATATAAAAAACTTTCTCTGCTTCAGCTCGAATGGTACAGTACAACTGTTTGTCATTATTCCTTCTTCCTCAACCCGAAGAGTGTGCTTCTAAATTAATTCCTGTCACTTAGGTGCTCTCTTGATAAATACATTATCTATATTTAATGTCTCTTTATTCTCATTTTATTATATATGTGTGCAGTAGTGAAAGAAGATAACTGACAAGGCAGTGTATCATGGCAAGAGCATTTGCTGTTGCTTCTTTGCACTTTTTGGTAGAGCAGCTGTATTCAGAACACATTCTGTCAGCCATGACTTTTCTACCTATATGCTCATCTTTTTTCAATCCGTGATATAAAATTGCTTCTTTATACTACATAGATAAATATCCCCAAGTTTCACTCATACAGCTATAGTATTTTTTTCTACGCTAACTGATCAAATGTTCTGAGCAGGAAGATTATTCTGAAGAGGAGAAGAGGTGTAAATCCAGTATAATAGGCGTTTGTGTGGGTGCCATAAGGCTTTTGTTGCCTGCTCCATAGGTAGTGCTTTAGTTAAGGAAAATGAGAGGTTGAAACTCAATTTCTTAGGTGAGGAGTGATTTATGATTGCAAACATACAGGAGTGTAGGATTCAAAATAATAAACATTTGGTAGATTTGCAGATTCCTTTGTTTGCTATATATAATTATTTCCTGTGCATAGCATTAATGTCTCACGAGTAAAAAAGGTTCTCATAACATGTCCTCCTGCAGCGTTGCTAAGCTCAACTATTGAATACAATTGTTTGTGTAACACTAGTTTATAAAAAAAAAAAAGTACTTTATCTAAAAGGCTATATAGTCTTTCTATTACGGGCAGTGGAATGTACAAGTTCCCATTGTTTTTCAGTGCACTAAAAATATAAAAACTACTAGCATACATATATTACATTTAACATCAACAGGATTCACAAAAAGCAGTTTCCTGACTTGCTCTTTGTGAATGAAAATTTACTTGAATATACAGTTATACTGCTTTTGTTTTGTTTTATTTCAAAGCCAGGAAGATGTTGCTGAGGCTGTAGGCACACTTCACAAGTGTCTGCTAAGCTCTTTGTGGTGCTGATCGAGTTCTTTGCAGTTGATGTAAAGTAGTTGTAGTAACTCACGGTACACTACTCCATGTTTCCTACCAAGTTCAGTTGGTGGGAAATGTGACCTTTCTTCCCCTCATTCAAAATGTTTTGGTCTGTCTTTCTGTACAGCATTAGTGAGGTGCTTTGTTTCTAAATCTGAAAAAAAGTTGGGACTGTTACTTTTATTTCTGGAAAAAAGTAATGAGAATAATACAACTGTTTCACCACACTGTGAAATGTACAACTAACACGGCCTCCAAAAGCTGTTCTTGTAGGCTGTGCTGTCTCTGCTGCTGTACCAAGGCTTGTGGTAGAGATCGGTCCCTTGGCCAAACTGTAGGTGCCGTAAAAGACGGACACAATTCAACCGGTTCTCAGTGCCTCCACTCCTGCAGAGCTCAGACTGAGCACTACCGAAAAACTCTAGAGGAGAACAGTAGATCCTGGTCTGAGGCTTTGATGCTCTAGGAGGATTCCCAAAATCCTTATTCCTGATGTGGGTACCTTGTTAAGATCAAAAGGCAGCTAGATAGACAAGAAAAACTGACAGGCATTATGGGTCTCAGTTTCTGGTGGTTTAATATTCATAGACTATTGTGAGAGCAGTCACCAAGCAAGAGAAGAGATATCCAAAGAACATAAAAAGAATACAAACTAATCTTGTTTTACAAGATGGCAAAGTTTAACAGGGCATACCACAGTGTTCTGTACTAAGAAATCGTTCCTTATGTTAATGTGTGGTTTGGAAAACAGGATCAAAATGGAAGTACCAAAATTTTGATTTGACAAGAACAATTACTTTCATATATTAGGAGTAAATAAAATTCTCTACTGGAAGGTACAAAATAAATTATTTGGAAAAAGAATCACCTGAATTAGGTGACCTATAACTATTCAGAGAATCATTGTGTATCACTTCAGCGTGTGAAATCTTCAAATGTTCAAAAAGAAAAAGAAAAGCACGTGAGATATTAGAATGGATAAGAGTTTGAAGTAAGCATCATAAAAAGGTGGATGCTAATTGGAAGTTTCTGATTCAGGCTGTTGATAAAGGCCAGATCATTACGTTACACAAAACTTTTGTCTATTGTAATAGGTTAGTTCCAACATTTTTTTAATACTGTGCAGACATTACGGACTAAAGCCCATAATGGCTCTCTAACAAATTTGTCAGTTTTCCTAATTCAAGACTAATTCAAATAATGTGGAAAGTAACAATTAGCATCTATACATTCCCATTATGTACCATGAAGTCTGCAATGACTTATCAAGAGTTCGAAAACCAAAGTCTTTCAAACACCCCTTCCAGAAATATGTGTGTAATTAAAGCTGATGGAGCTTGCAGTCAGCTATAGTGGGTGCTGACATTATTTTCCTCCTTGACAACAGCCAGAATGGGCGAAATCCTTTCAGAGATGGGGTGGATTGCATCTTTAAATGAGACATCCCAAAGTCACACAGTCTTGGTATTCCAGCTGCTCATCTTCTAATCCTCCAGGTCGGGAATTGCTCAGAGTATCCCAGGCTTTGGCTATCCTCACATATGCACAAATCATACAGTGTCTCTCCATTTTGATACGAGGCTGCTTTTGTGCTCACAGAATGAACCTGGTCTCCTGCCGCATCTCTCAGTAGACCATCTGCAACTCCTTTAGGTTGTTGTAATTCCACAGCGCGTCGCGTTATTTTGCCAGCAAAAATATTGAGTTCAGCTGCAGCTGCATCAATTAGCTCCTCAACTCTGCAAATAATGACATTGGTGACACTTTTTTGGATGCATGAGGGACCTACTGGCGAGTACGTAAATGAAATGATCAACCCTCCCTTTCATGTGTCTGTGTTTAAACATTCTTTTGCCACCGTGCACTTTGAAAGCGACAGTCCTCTGCTCTTAACTCATAAAACACATGCTAATATTTTGCATCTGTCACAACCAAGCTTCACAGATACACAGATGTGCAGCAGTACAGATGCTGGTTAAAATATATATATATTTATATTCCTGTTGGTCAGAGATAATTGGCATTTTGTGATACCAACTACCGTATTATGTGAATGTGAGCTGACAGTGTGCCCAGGTGGCCAAGGAGGCCAACGGCATCCTGGCCTGCATCAGGAATGGTGT